>NC_086449.1:6191869-6226869 GCF_028390025.1 Pseudophryne corroboree | reverse complement strand
TAGCTCCCTTCTGTCTGTGTCACCCTGCAGGGGGTGGGGCAAGCTCATAGCTCCCTTCTGTCTGTGTCACCCTGCAGGGGGAGGGACAGGCTCATAGCTTCCTTCTGTCTGTGTCACTGTCACCCTGCAGGGGGAGGGGCAGGCTCATAGATCCCTTCTGTCTGTGTCACTGTGTCACCCTGCAGGGGGTGGGGCAAGCTCATAGCTCCCTTCTGTCTGTGTCACCCTGCAGGAGGAGGGACAGGTTCATAGCTCCCTTCTGTCTGTGTCACTGTGTCACCCTGCAGGGGGAGGGGCAGGCTCATAGCTCCCTTCTGTCTGTGTCACTGTGTCACCCTGCAGGGGGAGGGGCAGGCTCATAGCTCCCTTCTGTCTGTGTCACTGTGTCACCCTGCATGGGGAGGGACAGACTCATAGTTCCTTTCTGTCTGTGTCACTGTCACCCTGCAGGGGGAGGGACAGGCTCATAGCTCCCTTCTGTCTGTGTCACCCTGCAGGAGGAGGGACAGGTTCATAGCTCCCTTCTGTCTGTGTCACTGTGTCACCCTGCAGGGGGTGGGGCAAGCTCATAGCTCCCTTCTGTCTGTGTCACCCTGCAGGAGGAGGGACAGGTTCATAGCTCCCTTCTGTCTGTGTCACTGTGTCACCCTGCAGGGGGAGGGGCAGGCTCATAGCTCCCTTCTGTCTGTGTCACTGTGTCACCCTGCAGGGGGAGGGGCAGGCTCATAGCTCCCTTCTGTCTGTGTCACTGTGTCACCCTGCATGGGGAGGGACAGACTCATAGTTCCTTTCTGTCTGTGTCACTGTATCACCCTGCAGGGGGAGGGACAGGTTCATAGCTCCCTTCTGTCTGTGTCACTGTCACCCTGCAGGGGGAGGGACAGGTTCATAGCTCCCTTCTGTCTGTGTCACTATATCACCTTGAAGGGGGAGGGGCATGCACACAGCCCCCTTCTGTCTGTGTCACCCTGCAGGAGGAGGGACAGGTTCATAGCTCCTTTCTGTCTGTGTCACTGTGTCACCCTGCAGGGGGAGGGGCAGGCTCATAGCTCCCTTCTGTCTGTGTCACTGTGTCACCCTGCAGGGGGAGGGGCAGGCTCATAGCTCCCTTCTGTCTGTGTCACTGTGTCACCCTGCAGGGGGAGGGACAGACTCATAGTTCATTTCTGTCTGTGTCACTGTCACCCTGCAGGGGGAGGGACAGGCTCATAGATCCCTTCTGTCTGTGTCACTGTCACCCTGCAGGGGGAGGGACAGGTTCATAGCTCCCTTCTGTCTGTGTCACTATATCACCTTGAAGGGGGAGGGGCATACACACAGCCCCCTTCTGTCTGTGTCACCCTGCAGGAGGAGCGACAGGCTCATAGCTCCATTCTGTCTGTGTCACCCTGCAGGGGGAGGGACAGGCTCATAGCTCCCTTCTGTCTGTGTCACCCTGTAGGGGGAGGGACAGGCTCATAGCTCCCTACTATCTGTGTCACCCTGCAGGAGGAGGGACATGCTCATAGCTCCCTTCTCTCTGTATCACCCTGCAGGGGGAGGGGCAGGCTCATAGCTCCCTTCTGTCTGTGTCACCCTGCAGGGGGTGGGACAAGCTCATAGTTCCCTTCTGTCTGTATCACCCTGCAGGGGGAGGGACAGGCTCATAGCTCCCTTCTGTCTGTGTCACTGTGTCACCCTGCAGGGGGAGGGACAGACTCATAGTTCCTTTCTGTCTGTGTCACTGTCACCCTGCAGGGGGAGGGACAGGCTCATAGCTCCTTCTGTCTGTGTCACTGTCACCCTGCAGGGGGAGGGACAGGTTCATAGCTCCCTTCTGTCTGTGTCACTGTCACCCTGCAGGGGGAGGGACAGGTTCATATCTCCCTTCTGTCTGTGTCACTATATCACCTTGAAGGGGGAGGGGCATACACACAGCCACCTTCTGTCTGTGTCACCCTGCCGGAGGAGGGACAGGTTCATAGCTCCCTTCTGTCTGTGTCACTGTGTCACCCTGCAGGGGGAAGGACAGGCTCATAGCTCCCTCTGACTGCGTCACTGTGTCACCCTGCAGGGGGAGGGACAGTCTCATAGCTCCTTCTGTCTGTGTCACCCTGCAGGGAGAGGGACAGGCTCATAGCTCCCTTCTGTCTGTGTCACCCTGCAGGGGGAGGGACAGGCTCATAGCTCCCTTCGGACTGTGTCACCTTGCAAGGGGAGGGACAGGCTCATAGCTCCCTTCTGTCTGTGTCACCCTGCAGGGGGAGGGGCAGGCTCATAGCTTCATTCTGTCTGTGTCACCCTGCAGGGGTAGGGACAGGCTCATAGCTCCCTTCTGTCTGTGTCACCCTGCAGGGGGATTGACAGGCTCATAGCTCCCTTCTCTGTGTCACCCTGCAGGGGGAGGGACAGGCACATAGCTCCCTTCTGTCTGTGTCACCCTGCAGGGGGAGGGGCAGGCTCATAGCTCCCTTCTGTCTGTCACCCTGTAGGGGGAGGGGCATACACATAGCTCCCTTCTTTCTGTGTCACTATATCACCTTGAAGGGGGAGGGGCATACACATAGCCCCCTTCTGCCTGTGTCACTCTGCAGGGGGAGGGGCAGGCTCATAGCTCCCTTCTGTCTGTGTCACCCTGCATGGGAAGGGACAGGCTCATAGGTCCCTTTTATCTGTGTCACTGTGTCACCCTGCAGGGGGAGGGACAGGTTTATAGCTCTCTCTTCTTTCTGTGTCACTGTCACCCTGCAGGGGGAGGGACAGGCTCATAGCTCCCTTCTGTCTGTGTCACCCTGCAGGGGGAGGGACAGGCTCATAGCTCCCTTCTGTCTGTGTCACCCTGCAGGGGGAAGGACAGGCTCATAGCTCCCTTCTGACTGCTTCACCCTGCAGGGGGAGGGACAGGCTCATAGCTCCCTTCTGTCTGTGTCACCCTGCAGGGGGAGGGACAGGCTCATAGCTCCCTTCGGACTGTGTCACCCTGCAAGGGGAGGGACAGGCTCATAGCTCCTTTCTGTCTGTGTCACCCTGTAGGGGGAGGGGCAGGCTCATAGCTCCATTCTGTCTGTGTCACCCTGCAGGGGGAGGGATAGGCTTATAGCTCCCTTCTGTCTGTGTCACTATATCACCTTGAAGGGGGAGGGGCAGGCTCATAGCTTCATTCTGTCTGTGTCACCCTGCAGGGGTAGGGACAGGCTCATAGCTCCCTTCTGTCTGTGTCACCCTGCAGGGGGAGGGGCAGGCTCATATCTCCCTTCTGTCTGTGTCACCCTGCAGGGGGAGGGGCAGGCTCATATCTCCCTTCTGTCTGTATCACTGTGTCACCCTGCAGGGGGAGGGACAGACTCATAGTTCCTTTCTGTCTCTGTCACTGTCACCCTGCAGGGGGAGGGACAGGCTCATAGCTCCCTTCTGTCTGTGTCACTGTCACCCTGCAGGGGGAGGGACAGGTTCATAGCTCCCTTCTGTCTGTGTCACTATATCACCTTGAAGGGGGAGGGGCATACACACAGCCCCCTTCTGCCTGTGTCACCCTGCAGGAGGAGCGACAGGCTCATAGCTCCATTCTGTCTGTGTCACCCTGCAGGGGGAGGGACAGGCTCATAGCTCCCTTCTGTCTGTGTCACCCTGTAGGGGGAGGGACAGGCTTATAGCTCCCTACTATCTGTGTCACCCTGCAGGAGGAGGGACATGCTCATAGCTCCCTTCTCTCTGTATCACCCTGCAGGGGGAGGGACAGGCTCATAGCTCCCTTCTGTCTGTGTCACTGTGTCACCCTGCAGGGGGAGGGACAGACTCATAGTTCCTTTCTGTCTGTTTCACTGTCACCCTGCAGGGGGAGGGACAGGCTCATAGCTCCCTTCTGTCTGTGTCACTGTGTCACCCTGCAGGGGGAGGGACAGGTTTATATCTCCCTTCTGTCTGTGTCACTGTGTCACCGTGTCACCCTGCAGGGGGAGGGACAGGTTTATATCTCCCTTCTGTCTGTGTCACTCTGCAGGGGGAGGGGCAGGCGCATAGCTCCCTTCTGTCTGTGTCACCCTGCAGGGGGAGGGGCAGGCTCATACTCATAGCTCCCTTCTGTCTGTGTCACCCTGCAGGGGGAGGGGCAGGCTGTCTGGGTGAGTGTGATCTGATATATTACGCTTCTCCTTACAGGTATTTGGCTGTTTCCGCCTGCAGACCCCCGCTCCGATAATGTCGTCTTGCATCTACTACTCGTCTGTTGCATCTGAGCCCCCCAGTCCAGGAGGAGGTGGAGACCCCATAACTCTGTTATGTATCAGCCAGGAAGCGGGGACCCCCGTGCTAAACACAGCGACAGGGCTTCCGGACTTGGTGTATGATGGGGGAAGAATTGATGTAACTACCTCTGACCCTGTGTCTCTCGCATGTGAAATTGTGGGTATTATCCCCCCGCAGTCAGCGCATATTGTGGCCGAGGAGCGGAGCCCCCCTCAGTCAGCGCATAAGGCGGAGGAGCGGATGAGCCCCCATGGATCAGGGTGCTCTGCGGAGGTGTCGCCCCCTCACCCCTACAGCAATAATGTGTACAGTCTGTCTGAGTTAGAGGCTGTGAGCGCTCTGCTGGGACTATCCGGCTCCTGCGCTCTCTGTGACGCCCAGTAGGGGGCGGAGTTACCTCAGCATTGGGAGGTTTGTGTTTTATTTATAGAGTATGTTTTTTGCATTACATTTTGCACACGTTTTATGAATAAGTTTATATTAAAATAAATATTTTCATTGTGTCCGTCTTATTTATTATATTGCGCCACAAAGCGTCCGCAGCGCTGTGCGGGGAAATCACAACACACCGTGCAATGGACCTGAGCCCGAGTATCGCAAAACGGGCACAAGGGCGGATTTATTACTTTATGCGAGCGCCCGTCTATGGGAGGGTTCATGCGGCTTCATGCATTTGGTTGCACCGCCAGCGCAAGACCCACACGCAAAGGGGGGGACGGAGAGGCACCGTGATACAGGAGCACATACAGATTAATACAAAGATGGTGACAGACATACAGTGGATGAGAATTTTTTTTAGGGGAGGAGAGAGGACCCTACTTACACGGAGGTCTGCACAAGCCACGCGGAGGAGGAGTACAAGATAGGGAAAGGGCGTGATGGGGCGAGAGTGCCAGATACACACACTAAGCAGCGCAGCTTGTGCAAATGGCCGTGGACTGACTCTGTGGCGGCACGTGGCCCTGCCTACAAAGATACCATTTGATTTCGGACTGGACCACCAAGTTGTGACACCTCTGCCGGTGACTCGCAGTGCCACGGCACACGGGATGGGGGGCGACAATGCTACACCCTTTTCACCATTACTCCTTTTACTCACAACTCTTCACGATCCTGCTTAAGAACCCTTTAGAATTCTACCCCCCTCCCATAGGAGGTCTGTTCTCTTTCTCCACCCTAGTCTGCTTCCATCTGGCCTGATCAAGTGCCACCCACCTACCTTATTTCCCTTCCATCTCCATACCCGCCTTTGGTATACTCCCTCCCGTCTCTTCCCTGGTCTCTCTGCTTCCCCCTCCTGCCCTGTTGCCTTTGCATTTCTCCTTACACTTTTTATTCCACCTCACCACTTCCACACTCCACCGTGCCTTCCTCTCACACTCCACCGTGCCTTCCTCTCAGGATCTCGCCTGCTTTCTAGCTCTACCCCTCCCTTCACCACCCTTTGCGCCTATGATGCACTAACCCCGCTGATTCTTATGCATTACAATTAATGTCTTCAAATCACCCTTCCATCACTGAACCGCCTTCTGAGACTGCTCTCCTTGCCACCCACTAGCAGTCTATCCTTCACACACCCACCCAAATCTGACAGCCACTAAGTTACTTCTGTACCTTCAGTATTGTTCTCCAGGAACACTCCCTTACCTTCCCATCGCTCAAGATTCACACCATGCGTCTCTCCTAACTAGCTTGTTGTGGTCAGCTACCACTTCTGGGCCCCACGTTCCTCTTCATCAACAACTATGCTGCACAGATCACCCACATCTTATCCTTGAAGATGACCCACTTCTTCTTGAGGACATCAAGGGCATTAGCAAACCAACTTGTGCTGCTCCCTCTAAACTCCTCTCCATCACCTGCACTCATGCGCTCATCTAGTGGACCTTTCCTTGACACCCTGGACTCCTGCATAGGTTCTCTCACCTCTATCATACCTCTGGCTTCTCCAACACATCTTTCCTACACTCTCACCACCACCTCTTCTCCTGTCGAAACAACATGGTCCTTCTCACTTCTCAGCCTCTATTGCAGAACCATCTCCTTGCTGTCCTGCCCTAGCATGGCAGTCTCCAGAGCCCTGGATGATGCTACCCCCTGTAACCATATTTTGCCACCAACATTCAAACACCAATCTTCCCACTTTGGGTTCTCCCTTCCTATTGCACTGCGACCACTCTTTTGCTGGCCTTACAAAAGCTGTATCCTCTCATAGTCCTACAGCCCACACCGCCACTTTCATACCATCAACTTCTTTATCTGCGCCACTCCTCTACTCTCTTGCCCAAAACTTGGTGGCACCTAGTTCACCTCCTCAACCTGTCCCTCTCTACTGGCCTCTTCCCTTACCGCTTTAAAAAAAAAAATTCATGACCATGCCTTTCATAATTACTATCCCCGTATCCCGGCTCCTCTTCCCTTACCAACTGCAAGTCAGCAACTCTTCAACAATCTTTCTCATGCTCTCCTTGACTTTTTCAAAATGGACTTTCACCCTTCCTATTCTACTGAGATAGCTCTCACCAAGATGACCACTGGTCTCTCCTCTTGGCTACGTCTCCTTGCTCCTGCTATTTGAGCTCTCCGACGTTTTCAGCAAACTCCTTCATGGAACCCTTCAATTTTTTGCCTTTTGCAACACCATCATTTCCTGGCTCACCTCATACATCTCTGATCGCTCCTTCATCGTTTCTATAGCTCCATCTGGTGGTGAGTCACAGTGGTCGGGTACTGGCCCTCAACTCCCTTCTCTGTCAACTCCTTTGGCTTTCAGTCTCTCCACGGAAGATGCTGCAATATGCCTTTCCTATCCTGACCTCTCTCTTTCTGGCCTATGTCCAACGACCTCTAAGTCATCTGCACTGGAATGGCTGAATGTACCTCAAGATAACCAAAACTGAACTTGTCCTCTTCCTCTCGTTTCTATTACAGTTGAAGATGCCAGCTTCTCTTTGGTCCCCATGCACATTGCCTAGGGATCATCAGTGATACTCTACTCTCAACAACTTTCCACACATATTTGCTCATGCAACCCTTCACAGCATTAACGCGTTTCACCCTTTCCTCTCCCAGAATGTCACCAAGACCCTTGTCCACTCTCATCACCTCCCGATTATTGCAATCTCCTGTTCTCCGGCCTATCTGTCCCCCATGCAGTCTGCCCTCTTCTGGTGTGCTTGTATGAAGGACCTAAGTACCTTCAGAGTACAACTCTTCTTACCATCAACTACAGAGCCTCCCCTTCCTATATAACTGACCGTGTCCTGCAATACCTTTCTACTCTGACTCCATTCTGAGCAAGTCCTCATCTCGCCACCTCACACTCCGACTGGCTGAATAACCTCACCTCGGAAGTCCCTGACCCATCTTACCACACTCACCCCCAGCCTACACTCTTTCCTCCACTCCATTTTTGCTATTTTCGCCTCCCATCTTGTATTGTGCTCTCGCTCCTATATTAGGACGTCAGCGGTGGACTTGCATGGCAACGTGTTCCGTGTATTGCAGACTGTACTGGGATGCGGCAGCTCCTTGGAACTAGAGGGTGATTTCCTATAAATCGCCCATTGGTGTTCCATATACTGCCGACTGTACAGAAGTAGTGTACGTTGTGATGTACAGCTGCACCCAGTTTCCCCCGTCCAGGCGCCACATCTCTGGCCGTCCACTCCCCAATCTAATGGATTTGGCCACAGACAAGCTATGCATTACATATAATTATCGCCTCACATATATAGTTTACATTCACAGAAGCTGGAGGGCAGCCTGTACAAACATACAGAGAATAGGTTCACAGTGGAAGCTCCTTATCCTGGAGACTGAGAACATACGGGAGACAGACCAAAGGGATTATTGCTCGGGTTCCGTGGCTTCCAGTCAGGCAACAGCTGCATAAAGGCTAGCAATCTAGACGGGGTGAGAGGCCCCACAATACACAACTGTAATATTAGCCCCACGTTCAGCACATAGAGCTCCATGACCTCATAATCGCACCCTGGCTCCATAAAAGTGCGCTATTATAAAAGTAACTTGTGGTGCGATGGTTCCTAATTATGATGTCATATACGGTGCAGCATGCAGGATAATACGCCAGTAAGAGACGCTACAGGTATAAAAAAAAGACTCCACGTATAAGGCGATCAAACACTTTATTTATACACATAGCTTATACAATGCATTTCTCCCGCTACTTGGGGCCCTAACACCGGCGGTAGTGGCCATTTTGTGAGCGCCCCATAAAGGGCCTGAACTCCCCTCGGAGCTCGCTCACAGAACAAACGCAGGGCGTGCCTATGGCAAGGGAGCATTCTCATTGGCTCAGATTCTTGTCTCTAACAGTCCCTCCCCCATTAGCATTTGGAATGTTCCATTGACCCACAATATACAGAGGGGGAGGGGGGGGGGAGACCAGCTCGTACTCTAACGTCTTAAATACTATTTTTAGATTTAGCAATGTTATCCAGGCTACGGCCCACCTATGTTTGGCAAAGGAGGGTCTTGTGTAGTTATAATTATTTCTTTATTAGTCAGCACACACCCGTCAAAGTTTCCCTCATGATAAATTGCACTGGATTACCGTGGTAACTCGGTCGCATACGGCAATTCGTACGGTTGCTGCGGCAATCCAATATTTATTTATTTTTTATAGACGGTGTTCTAGCACCCAGATAATTAATAATTCCATAGTTTAATAAAGATTTCTCAAACCATAATACTTTTATATCATACTCTATATATTACATTTCTCCATTAACAGCTGTACATTTCATTATTATTTGGTTTCAAAATTCTTTAAAATGACCTAAAACAGATCCAGACGTTTGACACAAAGACACTTAGTGTTACCGTACCCTACGCCCATTCTGGGAGGCAGCCATTTTGAGGTCTGGATCTAACATGAAGCCTAGGGCTTTGCCGGGAGGTGGCGACGTCACGGCAACAAATGAAAGCACATCAGCATATCGAATGGGCTGGGATTGCTACGAAGAGTAATCTAGGCCTCAAAATGTCCACCTCACGCGGGCAGCGGGTACAGTTCATATCCCAGTAACTGGGTAAAAGTACCAGAAATAAAATGGTAATTAGCCGAACCGGAGGTTATACTGTAAAAGGCCAGTTTTGGTAAAACAAAAGCACTTACGATTAATCTACAACTCCCCCACCACCCACGTCTCGGGCAAGGGAGGGCGAGCGGCGGTGGTGTGGTTTTGGCACCTTTTCTGTCTATAACAAGACCGTACCTGTATCTAGGCACTTCTACAATCTTTACCTTTATTTCGTACCTCTTGAAATGAACAGCCCCTGATGTGCCAACCTGGCACCGCCGCCCGTCAGTCGCAGACCGCACTATGGCTATTCTCTACGGTGAATTCTGCTTGAGCGTTCACACATTTATAATATCTGCCCGTCGCCAACACACACATACACGCACACAGTGGAGGCAGCCATTTTTTGTCCGCCATATCATGCCCATCAGACAAAATGGCTGCCTCCGCTAAGCATACACAGCAGGGTCGGTTTAGCCCAACACGTACTAGGCTGCAGAGCACCAATTGCTACTTAAACATGGCACAAAGCCAATAGATTTACCTCACATGACTGAGCTACTATGAGTTCTGCATCTTTACTCCCCGTTGCTATGGTGACCGGCTAGAGTTAGGCCTTGAGGCCTACATTGTCAGATGCTAAAAAAGGATGAATAATCCCATTTCATGGGGAATAAAGGCACTTTTTAAAAAAAAGAAAAAGACCAGTCCTGCAGTTTCGGGGTCACTTTTAGGACGTAGGGTTTACAGAAAGTGCAAATATAAAATGGCAAAAATTTCACGCAGCGCCCAGACCACATTTTCCTCCTCTCATCGCCTCAGACGTGGGAAGGACTCTGGGTCATCTGCGGCAGGCGCTTCAGCATTCTGGGTAAAAGGAGAGAAAGAAACACCATTAGGAATTATGCGGTAACGCTGCGGATATTCTTGTTTTGCTGTATTTTATTCAGGCGCAGTTATGTTCCAACGCATTGCAGCCTATACATGCTAAGGTGATGTGTGGTTCTGCAGAAGAGGAACCACAAGTGCCATCATGTCTGGAAGGCCACGCGGTTGCACGTCGCTGCTGCCAGGGATGAGTGGAGTGACGAGCGCAGTATCTATGATCACACAGGTTTGTAGTGTGGGGTCATTATATACACAGATGCACATTATATGGGGGGGGGGGGGGGGTAATAGCAAGAGGCGATGCTGAGGATATTTTGATGCCTCTTTAGGGGCCGCTCTCATACAAAACATGTCAGACACAGCAGCAGGACCCTGCGGACAGCTGTCCCACCTTCTCTCACGCCCTTCTTCAGGCTGCAACCCATCTGCCGCCACCATAAACAACGGGGACACATGAAAGGAGCGACGTGACCTCTGGTTATTCTGGGGGGTGTTAGGAGCCGGGACAGAGCGTTACAGGTCAGAGGTTCTCTTCCACATTCTGCCGCTGAATGACAAGGACACGAAGGGAGAAGCCGTAACCCTCCCCCCCGGACCACTCTAAATGTCAACTATGTTTAATAGGTCCCCACCCAATATACATAATGGACATTTCCAGGGTAGAATTCTGTGGCCGCAGTATGGAGATAAGCGCACAGGCTGCAATATCAGGTGGCGCACCACATGTCTTCCCAAGATGGCCTCCCCGACAGCAAGGGCTAAATCTGCCCCATGCAGTCACACAACTGCGCTGGCCACCCTTCGCCATGCGTCCTGTGTCACATACATATGCAGATGTGTCCTCATACATCTTGCCTCAATACGCCCTGTAGCGGGAGACGCCTGGCGTGGGTGAGCTGACAGGTCCCCTGTAACTTTGTTAGTGTCTGACGTCTTTTTTGTGCTGAAAATGTGTCATTCACATTGTTATGTGAATAAGACGCACAAGCAGACTCTGCTGATTGAAATGATATGCGGCATGCATATAATCTGTGTGCAGCTGTATCTGCATACAGTACATAATGCTACGTCACAGGGTTGACTAGGACACAGCTACTGACACTGTAACATAGCATTCCGTATGCAGATACAGCCGCAGTCACACACAATATAGGCATGCCGCATATCCTATTACTGACACTGTAACGTAGCATTACATATGCAGATACAGCCGCAGTCACATATAGAATATAGGCATGCCGCATATCCTGTTACTGACACTGTAACGTAGCATTACATATGCAGATACAGCCGCAGTCACACATAGAATATAGGCATGCCGCATATCCTATTACTGACACTGTAACGTAGCATTACATATGCAGATACAGCCGCAGTCACATATAGAATATAGGCATGCCGCATATCCTGTTACTGACACTGTAACGTAGCATTACATATGCAGATACAGCTGCAGTCACATATAGAATATAGGCATGCCGCATATCCTGTTACTGACACTGTAACGTAGCATTACATATGCAGATACAGCCGCAGTCACACATAGAATATAGGCATGCCGCATATCCTATTACTGACACTGTAACGTAGCATTACATATGCAGATACAGCCGCAGTCACACATAGAATATAGGCATGCCGCATATCCTATTACTGACACTGTAACGTAGCATTACATATGCAGATACAGCCGCAGTCACACATAGAATATAGGCATGCCGCATATCCTATTACTGACACTGTAACGTAGCATTACATATGCAGATACAGCCGCAGTCACACATAGAATATAGGCATGCCGCATATCCTGTTACTGACACTGTAACGTAGCATTACATATGCAGATACAGCCGCAGTCACACATAGAATATAGGCATGCCTCATATCCTGTTACCGACACTGTAACGTAGCATTACATATGCAGATACAGCCGCAGTCACACATAGAATATAGGCATGCCGCATATCCTATTACTGACACTGTAACGTAGCATTACATATGCAGATACAGCCGCAGTCACACATAGAATATAGGCATGCCGCATATCCTATTACTGACACTGTAACGTAGCATTACATATGCAGATACAGCCGCAGTCACACACAGAATATAGGCATGCCATATATCCTATTACTGACACTGTAACTTAGCATTACATATGCAGATACAGCCGCAGTCACACACAGAATATAGGCATGCCATATATCCTATTACTGACACTGTAACGTAGCATTACATATGCAGATACAGCCGCAGTCGCACACAGAATATAGGCATGCCGCATATCCTATTACTGACACTGTAACGTAGCATTACATATGCAGATACAGCCGCAGTCGCACACAGAATATAGGCATGCCATATATCCTATTACTGACACTGTAACGTAGCATTACATATGCAGATACAGCCGCAGTCACACACAGAATATAGGCATGCTGCATATCCTATTACTGACACTGTAACGCAGCATTACATATGCAGATACAGCCGCAGTCACACACAGAATATAGGCATGTCACATATCCTATTACTGACACTGTAACGTAGCATTACATATGCAGATACAGCCGCAGTCACACACAGAATATAGGCATGCCGCATATCATATTACTGACACTGTAACGTAGCATTACATATGCAGATACAGCCGCAGTCGCACACAGAATATAGGCATGCCATATATCCTATTACTGACACTGTAACGTAGCATTACATATGCAGATACAGCCGCAGTCACACACAGAATATAGGCATGCCATATATCCTATTACTGACACTGTAACGTAGCATTACATATGCAGATACAGCCGCAGTCACACACAGAATATAGGCATGCCATATATCCTATTACTGACACTGTAACGTAGCATTACATATGCAGATACAGCCGCAGTCACACACAGAATATAGGCATGCCATATATCCTATTACTGACACTGTAACGTAGCATTACATATGCAGGGGGTGATTCCGAGTTGTTCGCTCGCTAGCTGCTTTTAGCAGCATTGCACACACTAGGCCGCCGCCCTCTGGGAGTGTATCTAAGCTTAGCAGAATTGCAAACGAAAGATTAGCAGAATTGCGAATAGAAATTTCTTAGCAGTTTCTGAGTAGCTCCAGACTTACTCAGCCAGTGCGACCAGCTCAGTCCTTTTCGTTCCTGATTTGACGTCACAAACACACCCAGCGTTCGCCCAGACACTCCCCCGTTTCTTCAGACACTCCCGCGTTTTTCCCAGAAATGCCAGCGATTTTCCGCACACTCCCATAAAACGGTCAGTTTCCGCCCAGAAACACCCACTTCCTGTCAATCACACTCCGATCAGCACAGCGATGAAAAAGCTTTGTTATGCCGTGAGTAAAATACCTAACTTTTGTGTAAAATAACTAAGCGCATGCGCTCTGCGAACCTTGCGCATGCGCAGTAAGCGACTAATCGCAGTATAGCGAAAATCGGCAACGAGCGAACAACTCGGAATGACCTCTGCAGATACAGCTGCAGTCGCACACAGAATATAGGCATGCCGCCTATCCTATTACTGACAGTGAAACGTAACATTCCGTATGCAGATACAGCTGCAGTCACACACAGGATATAGGCATGCCGCATATCCTATTACTGACACTGTAACGTAGCATTCTGTATGCAGATACAGCCGCAGTCACACACAGAATATAGGCATGCTGCATATCCTATTACTGACAGTGAAACGTAACATTCCGTATGCAGATACAGCCGCAGTCACACACAGAATATAGGCATGCCGCCTATCCTATTACTGACAGTGAAACGTAACATTCCGTATGCAGATACAGCCGCAGTCACACACAGAATATAGGCATGCCGCCTATCCTATTACTTACAGTGAAACGTAACATTCCGTATGCAGATACAGCCGCAGTCACACACAGAATATAGGCATGCCGCATATCCTATTACTGACACTGTAACGTAGCATTACATATGCAGATACAGCCGCAGTCACACACAGAATATAGGCATGCCGCATATCCTATTACTGACACTGTAACGTAGCATTCAGTATGCAGATACAGCCGCAGTCACACATAGAATATAGGCATGCCGCATATCCTATTACTGACACTGTAACGTAACATTCCGTATGCAGATACAGCCGCAGTCACACACAGAATATAGGCATGCCACATATCCTATTACTGACACTGTAACGTAACATTCCGTATGCAGATACAGCCGCAGTCACACACAGTATATAGGCATGCCGCCTATCCTATTACTGACAGTGAAACGTAACATTCCGTATGCAGATACAGCTGCAGTCACACACAGAATATAGGCATGCCGCCTATCCTATTACTGACAGTGAAACGTAACATTCCGTATGCAGATACAGCTGCAGTCACACACAGAATATAGGCATGCCGCCTATCCTATTACTGACAGTGAAACGTAACATTCCGTATGCAGATACAGCTGCAGTCACACACAGAATATAGGCATGCCGCATATCCTGTTACTGACACTGTAACGTAGCATTACATATGCAGATACAGCCGCAGTCACACACAGAATATAGGCATGCCGCATATCATTTTACTCAGCAGAGTTTGCTTGTATGTCTTCGTTACATCATTTTATGTCACATGCATATAGAAACAAGTGTAACGTATATGCAGTCGCATGATCGCGGCGGCCAGACCTTGCCACGTGCCCTACGTCACATACATATAGATACAGGTATAGTAAGTATATGAAAGATAGCTCCTCCCCAGCCCTCGTCTCCAGCACAATGCCCCTCAGTACCTTCCCCAACACCCCCTTGTATTATAGGTACAGGCTGAGGGGTGAGGCGGTGTCACGCACGGCCCCTATAATAAGTACCAGTCACCTGATCAAAATATTCTTCTGCCTAATATAAGGAACTTACAGTACGGTGGCCTGACACAGACCTCACTAACATATACATCTACTGTATATTTCTGTCACTCTGCTATTCCTGTACTAACACCACACATTACCTATGGGGGTAATTCCAAGTTGATCGCAGCAGGATTTTTGATAGCAATTGGGCAAAACCATGTGCACTGCAGGGGAGGCAGATATAACATGTGCAGAGAGAGTTAGATTTGGGTGGGTTATTTTGTTTCTATGCAGGGTAAATACTGGCTGCTTTATTTTTACACTGCAAATTAGATTGCAGATTGAACACACCCCACCCAAATCTAACTCTCTCTGCACATGTTATATCTGCCTCCCCTGCACTGCACATGGTTTTGCCCAACTGCTAAAAAAATTTCCTGCTGCGATCAACTTGGAATTACCCCCATACTGCTGTCATTACACCTCCATGTCCTGTATCTCTCTACTATTCCTGTACTGATCCCTCACACACAGCTCTGTCACTATACCTCCATCCTGTCCTGTATCTCTCTACTATTCCTGTACTGACCCCACACACACAGCTCTGTCACTACACCTCCATCCTGTCCTATATCTCTCTACTATTCCTGTACTGACCTCACACACACAGCTCTGTCACTATACCTCCATCCTGTCCTGTATCTCCCTACTATTCCTGCACTGATCCCTCACACACAGCTCTGTCATTACACCTCCATGTCCTGTATCTCTCTACTATTCCTGTACTGATCCCTCACACACAGCTCTGTCACTATACCTCCATCCTGTCCTGTATCTCTCTACTATTCCTGTACTGATCCCTCACACACAGCTCTGTCACTATACCTCCATCCTGTCCTGTATCTCTCTACTATTCCTGTACTGATCCCTCACACACACAGCTCTGTCACTACACCTCCATCCTGTCCTGTATCTCTCTACTATTCCTGTACTGATCCCTCACACACAGCTCTGTCACTATACCTCCATCCTGTCCTGTATCTCTCTACTATTCCTGTACTGACCCCACACACACAGCTGTCACTACACCTCCATCCTGTCCTGTATCTCTCTGCTATTCCTGTACTGACCTCACACACACAACACTCTGTCACTACACCTCCATCCTGTCCTGTATCTCTCTACTATTCCTGTACTGACCTCACACACACAGCTCTGTCACTACACCTCCATCCTGTCCTGTATCTCTCTACTATTCCTGTACTGACCCCACACACACACAGCTCTGCACTACACCTCCATCCTGTCCTGTATCTCTCCCCTATTCCTGTACTGACCCCTCACACAGCGCTCTGTCACTACACCTCCATCCTGTCCTGTATCTCTCTGCTATTCCTGTATTGACCCCACACACACAGCTCTGTCACTACACCTCCATCCTGTCCTGTATCTCTCTACTATTCCTGTACTGACCCCACACACACAGCTCTGTCACTGCACCTCCATCCTGTCCTATATCTCTCTACTATTCCTGTACTGAACCCACACGCACAGCTCTGTCACTACACCTCCATCCTGTCCTGTATCTCTCTACTATTCCTGTACTGACCCCACACATACAGCTGTCACTACACCTCCATCCTGTCCTGTATCTCTCTACTATTCCTGTACTGACCCCACACACACAGCTCTGTCACTACCCCTCCATCCTGTCCTGTATCTCTCTACTATTCCTGTACTGACCCCACACACACAGCTCTGTCACTACACCTCCATCCTGTCCTGTATCTCTCTACTATTCCTGTACTGACCCCCCACACACAGCTGTCACTACACCTCCATCCTGTCCTGTATCTCTCTGCTATTCCTGTACTGACCCCACACACACAGCTCTGTCACTACACCTCCATCCTGTCCTGTATCGGTCTACTATTCCTGTACTGACCTCACACACACACAGCTCTGTCACTACACCTCCATGCTGTCCTGTATCTCTCTGCTATTCCTGTACTGACCCCCCCCCCCCACCCCCCACACACACAGCTCTGTCACTACACCTCCATCCTGTCCTGTATCTCTCCCCTATTCCTGTACTGACCCCACACACACAGCTCTGTCACTACACCTCCATCCTGTCCTATATCTCTCTACTATTCCTGTACTGAACCCACACGCACAGCTCTGTCACTACACCTCCATCCTGTCCTGTATCTCTCTACTATTCCTGTACTGACCCCCCACACACACAGCTCTGTCACTACACCTCCATCCTGTCCTGTATTTCTCTACTATTCCTGTACTGACCCCACACATACAGCTGTCACTACACCTCCATCCTATCCTGTATCTCTCTACTATTCCTGTACTGACCCCACACACACAGCTCTGTCACTACACCTCTATCCTGTCCTATATCTCTCTACTATTCCTGTACTGAACCCACACGCACAGCTCTGTCACTACACCTCCATCCTGTCCTGTATCTCTCTACTATTCCTGTACTGAACCCACACGCACAGCTCTGTCACTACACCTCCATCCTGTCCTGTATCTCTCTGCTATTCCTGTACTGACCCCCCACACACAACTCGGTCACTACACCTCCATCCTGTCCTGTATCTCTCTGCTATTCCTGTACTGACCCCACACACACACACAGCTCTGTCACTACACCTCCATCCTGTCCTGTATCTCTCCCCTATTCCTGTACTGACCCCACACACACAGCTCTGTCACTACACCTCCATCCTGTCCTGTATCTCTCTACTATTCCTGTACTGACCCCACACACACAGCTCTGTCACTGCACCTCCATCCTGTCCTATATCTCTCTACTATTCCTGTACTGAACCCACACGCACAGCTCTGTCACTACACCTCCATCCTGTCCTGTATCTCTCTACTATTCCTGTACTGACCCCACACATACAGCTGTCACTA
Organism: Pseudophryne corroboree; assembly: GCF_028390025.1. Taxonomy (NCBI): domain Eukaryota; kingdom Metazoa; phylum Chordata; class Amphibia; order Anura; family Myobatrachidae; genus Pseudophryne; species Pseudophryne corroboree. Next base: position 6,208,926 of record NC_086449.1, on the reverse strand, counting down.
CACCTCCATCCTGTCCTGTATCTCTCTACTATTCCTGTACTGACCCCACACACACAGCTCTGTCACTACCCCTCCATCCTGTCCTGTATCTCTCTACTATTCCTGTACTGACCCCACACACACAGCTCTGTCACTACACCTCCATCCTGTCCTGTATCTCTCTACTATTCCTGTACTGACCCCACACACACAGCTGTCACTACACCTCCATCCTGTCCTGTATCTCTCTGCTATTCCTGTACTGACCCCACACACACAGCTCTGTCACTACACCTCCATCCTGTCCTGTATCTGTCTACTATTCCTGTACTGACCTCACACACACACAGCTCTGTCACTACACCTCCATGCTGTCCTGTATTTCTCTGCTATTCCTGTACTGACCCCCCCCCCCACCCACACAGCTCTGTCACTACACCTCCATCCTGTCCTGTATCTCTCCCCTATTCCTGTACTGACCCCACACACACAGCTCTGTCACTACACCTCCATCCTGTCCTATATCTCTCTACTATTCCTGTACTGAACCCACACGCACAGCTCTGTCACTACACCTCCATCCTGTCCTGTATCTCTCTACTATTCCTGTACTGACCCCCCACACACACAGCTGTCACTACACCTCCATCCTGTCCTGTATTTCTCTACTATTCCTGTACTGACCCCACACATACAGCTGTCACTACACCTCCATCCTATCCTGTATCTCTCTACTATTCCTGTACTGACCCCACACACACAGCTCTGTCACTACACCTCTATCCTGTCCTGTGTCTGTCTACTATTCCTGTACTGAACCCACACGCACAGCTCTGTCACTACACCTCCATCCTGTCCTGTATCTCTCTACTATTCCTGTACTGAACCCACACGCACAGCTCTGTCACTACACCTCCATCCTGTCCTGTATCTCTCTACTATTCCTGTACTGACCCCCCACACACAACTCGGTCACTACACCTCCATCCTGTCCTGTATCTCTCTGCTATTCCTGTACTGACCCCACACACACACACACAGCTCTGTCACTACACCTCCATCCTGTCCTATATCTCTCTGCTATTCCTGTACTGACCCCACACACACAGCTCTGTCACTACACCTCCATCCTGTCCTGTATCTCTCTACTATTCCTGTACTGAGCCCCCACACACACAGCTCTGTCACTACACCTCCATCCTGTCCTGTATTTCTCTACTATTCCTGTACTGACCCCACACATACAGCTGTCACTACACCTCCATCCTATCCTGTATCTCTCTACTATTCCTGTACTGACCCCACACACACAGCTCTGTCACTACACCTTTATCCTGTCCTATATCTCTCTACTATTCCTGTACTGAACCCACACGCACAGCTCTGTCACTACACCTCCATCCTGTCCTGTATCTCTCTACTATTCCTGTACTGAACCCACACGCACAGCTCTGTCACTACACCTCCATCCTGTCCTGTATCTCTCTACTATTCCTGTACTGACCCCCCACACACAACTCGGTCACTACACCTCCATCCTGTCCTGTATCTCTCTGCTATTCCTGTACTGACCCCACACACACACACACACACAGCTCTGTCACTACACCTCCATCCTGTCCTGTATCTCTCCCCTATTCCTGTACTGACCCCACACACACAGCTCTGTCACTACACCTCCATCCTGTCCTGTATCTCTCTACTATTCCTGTACTGACCCCACACACACAGCTCTGTCACTGCACCTCCATCCTGTCCTATATCTCTCTACTATTCCTGTACTGAACCCACACGCACAGCTCTGTCACTACACCTCCATCCTGTCCTGTATCTCTCTACTATTCCTGTACTGACCCCACACATACAGCTGTCACTACACCTCCATCCTGTCCTGTATCTCTCTACTATTCCTGTACTGACCCCACACACACAGCTCTGTCACTACCCCTCCATCCTGTCCTGTATCTCTCTACTATTCCTGTACTGACCCCTCACACACAGCTCTGTCACTACACCTCCATCCTGTCCTGTATCTCTCTACTATTCCTGTACTGACCCCACACACACAGCTGTCACTACACCTCCATCCTGTCCTGTATCTCTCTGCTATTCCTGTACTGACCCCACACACACAGCTCTGTCACTACACCTCCATCCTGTCCTGTATCTGTCTACTATTCCTGTACTGACCTCACACACACACACAGCTCTGTCACTACACCTCCATGCTGTCCTGTATCTCTCTGCTATTCCTGTACTGACCCCCCCCCCCCCCCCCACACACACACACAGCTCTGTCACTACACCTCCATCCTGTCCTGTATCTCTCCCCTATACCTGTACTGACCCCACACACACAGCTCTGTCACTACACCTCCATCCTGTCCTATATCTCTCTACTATTCCTGTACTGAACCCACACGCACAGCTCTGTCACTACACCTCCATCCTGTCCTGTATCTCTCTACTATTCCTGTACTGACCCCACACATACAGCTGTCACTACACCTCCATCCTGTCCTGTATCTCTCTACTATTCCTGTACTGACCCCACACACACAGCTCTGTCACTACCCCTCCATCCTGTCCTGTATCTCTCTACTATTCCTGTACTGACCCCTCACACACAGCTCTGTCACTACACCTCCATCCTGTCCTATATCTCTCTACTATTCCTGTACTGAACCCACACGCACAGCTGTCACTACACCTCCATCCTGTCCTGTATCTCTCTACTATTCCTGTACTGACTCCCCACACACACAGCTCTGTCACTACACCTCCATCCTGTCCTGTATTTCTCTACTATTCCTGTACTGACCCCACACATACAGCTGTCACTACACCTCCATCCTATCCTGTATCTCTCTACTATTCCTGTACTGACCCCACACACACAGCTCTGTCACTACACCTCTATCCTGTCCTATATCTCTCTACTATTCCTGTACTGAACCCACACGCACAGCTCTGTCACTACACCTCCATCCTGTCCTGTATCTCTCTACTATTCCTGTACTGAACCCACACGCACAGCTCTGTCACTACACCTCCATCCTGTCCTGTATCTCTCTACTATTCCTGTACTGAACCCACACGCACAGCTCTGTCACTACACCTCCATCCTGTCCTGTATCTCTCTACTATTCCTGTACTGACCCCCCACACACAACTCGGTCACTACACCTCCATCCTGTCCTGTATCTCTCTGCTATTCCTGTACTGACCCCACACACACACACAGCTCTGTCACTACACCTCCATCCTGTCCTATATCTCTCTGCTATTCCTGTACTGACCCCACACACACAGCTCTGTCACTACACCTCCATCCTGTCCTGTATCTCTCTACTATTCCTGTACTGACCCCCCACACACACAGCTCTGTCACTACACCTCCATCCTGTCCTGTATTTCTCTACTATTCCTGTACTGACCCCACGCATACAGCTGTCACTACACCTCCATCCTATCCTGTATCTCTCTACTATTCCTGTACTGACCCCACACACACAGCTCTGTCACTACACCTCTATCCTGTCCTATATCTCTCTACTATTCCTGTACTGAACCCACACGCACAGCTCTGTCACTACACCTCCATCCTGTCCTGTATCTCTCTACTATTCCTGTACTGAACCCACACGCACAGCTCTGTCACTACACCTCCATCCTGTCCTGTATCTCTCTACTATTCCTGTACTGACCCCCCACACACAACTCGGTCACTACACCTCCATCCTGTCCTGTATCTCTCTGCTATTCCTGTACTGACCCCACACACACACACAGCTCTGTCACTACACCTCCATCCTGTCCTATATCTCTCTGCTATTCCTGTACTGACCCCACACACACAGCTCTGTCACTACACCTCCATCCTGTCCTGTATCTCTCTACTATTCCTGTACTGACCCCACACACACAGCTCTGTCACTGCACCTCCATCCTGTCCTATATCTCTCTACTATTCCTGTACTGAACCCACACGCACAGCTCTGTCACTACACCTCCATCCTGTCCTGTATCTCTCTACTATTCCTGTACTGACCCCACACATACAGCTGTCACTACACCTCCATCCTGTCCTGTATCTCTCTACTATTCCTGTACTGACCCCACACACACAGCTCTGTCACTACCCCTCCATCCTGTCCTGTATCTCTCTACTATTCCTGTACTGACCCCACACACACAGCTCTGTCACTACACCTCCATCCTGTCCTGTATCTCTCTACTATTCCTGTACTGACCCCACACACACAGCTGTCACTACACCTCCATCCTGTCCTGTATCTCTCTGCTATTCCTGTACTGACCCCACACACACAGCTCTGTCACTACACCTCCATCCTGTCCTGTATCTGTCTACTATTCCTGTACTGACCTCACACACACACAGCTCTGTCACTACACCTCCATGCTGTCCTGTATCTCTCTGCTATTCCTGTACTGACCCCCCCCCCCCCCCCCCACCCACACAGCTCTGTCACTACACCTCCATCCTGTCCTGTATCTCTCCCCTATTCCTGTACTGACCCCACACACACAGCTCTGTCACTACACCTCCATCCTGTCCTATATCTCTCTACTATTCCTGTACTGAACCCACACGCACAGCTCTGTCACTACACCTCCATCCTGTCCTGTATCTCTCTACTATTCCTGTACTGACCCCCCACACACACAACTCTGTCACTACACCTCCATCCTGTCCTGTATTTCTCTACTATTCCTGTACTGACCCCACACATACAGCTGTCACTACACCTCCATCCTATATCTCTCTACTATTCCTGTACTGACCCCACACACACAGCTCTGTCACTACACCTCTATCCTGTCCTGTATCTGTCTACTATTCCTGTACTGAACCCACACGCACAGCTCTGTCACTACACCTCCATCCTGTCCTGTATCTCTCTACTATTCCTGTACTGAACCCACACGCACAGCTCTGTCACTACACCTCCATCCTGTCCTGTATCTCTCTACTATTCCTGTACTGACCCCCCACACACAACTCGGTCACTACACCTCCATCCTGTCCTGTATCTCTCTGCTATTCCTGTACTGACCCCACACACACACACACACAGCTCTGTCACTACACCTCCATCCTGTCCTGTATCTCTCCCCTATTCCTGTACTGACCCCACACACACAGCTCTGTCACTACACCTCCATCCTGTCCTGTATCTCTCTACTATTCCTGTACTGACCCCACACACACAGCTCTGTCACTGCACCTCCATCCTGTCCTATATCTCTCTACTATTCCTGTACTGAACCCACACGCACAGCTCTGTCACTACACCTCCATCCTGTCCTGTATCTCTCTACTATTCCTGTACTGACCCCACACATACAGCTGTCACTACACCTCCATCCTGTCCTGTATCTCTCTACTATTCCTGTACTGACCCCACACACACAGCTCTGTCACTACCCCTCCATCCTGTCCTGTATCTCTCTACTATTCCTGTACTGACCCCTCACACACAGCTCTGTCACTACACCTCCATCCTGTCCTGTATCTCTCTACTATTCCTGTACTGACCCCACACACACAGCTGTCACTACACCTCCATCCTGTCCTGTATCTCTCTGCTATTCCTGTACTGACCCCACACACACAGCTCTGTCACTACACCTCCATCCTGTCCTGTATCTGTCTACTATTCCTGTACTGACCTCACACACACACACAGCTCTGTCACTACACCTCCATGCTGTCCTGTATCTCTCTGCTATTCCTGTACTGACCCCCCCCCCCCCACACACACACACACACAGCTCTGTCACTACACCTCCATCCTGTCCTGTATCTCTCCCCTATACCTGTACTGACCCCACACACACAGCTCTGTCACTACACCTCCATCCTGTCCTATATCTCTCTACTATTCCTGTACTGAACCCACACGCACAGCTGTCACTACACCTCCATCCTGTCCTGTATCTCTCTACTATTCCTGTACTGACTCCCCACACACACAGCTCTGTCACTACACCTCCATCCTGTCCTGTATTTCTCTACTATTCCTGTACTGACCCCACACATACAGCTGTCACTACACCTCCATCCTATCCTGTATCTCTCTACTATTCCTGTACTGACCCCACACACACAGCTCTGTCACTACACCTCTATCCTGTCCTATATCTCTCTACTATTCCTGTACTGAACCCACACGCACAGCTCTGTCACTACACCTCCATCCTGTCCTGTATCTCTCTACTATTCCTGTACTGAACCCACACGCACAGCTCTGTCACTACACCTCCATCCTGTCCTGTATCTCTCTACTATTCCTGTACTGAACCCACACGCACAGCTCTGTCACTACACCTCCATCCTGTCCTGTATCTCTCTACTATTCCTGTACTGACCCCCCACACACAACTCGGTCACTACACCTCCATCCTGTCCTGTATCTCTCTGCTATTCCTGTACTGACCCCACACACACACACAGCTCTGTCACTACACCTCCATCCTGTCCTATATCTCTCTGCTATTCCTGTACTGACCCCACACACACAGCTCTGTCACTACACCTCCATCCTGTCCTGTATCTCTCTACTATTCCTGTACTGACCCCCCACACACACAGCTCTGTCACTACACCTCCATCCTGTCCTGTATTTCTCTACTATTCCTGTACTGACCCCACGCATACAGCTGTCACTACACCTCCATCCTATCCTGTATCTCTCTACTATTCCTGTACTGACCCCACACACACAGCTCTGTCACTACACCTCTATCCTGTCCTATATCTCTCTACTATTCCTGTACTGAACCCACACGCACAGCTCTGTCACTACACCTCCATCCTGTCCTGTATCTCTCTACTATTCCTGTACTGAACCCACACGCACAGCTCTGTCACTACACCTCCATCCTGTCCTGTATCTCTCTACTATTCCTGTACTGACCCCCCACACACAACTCGGTCACTACACCTCCATCCTGTCCTGTATCTCTCTGCTATTCCTGTACTGACCCCACACACACACACACACAGCTCTGTCACTACACCTCCATCCTGTCCTATATCTCTCTGCTATTCCTGTACTGACCCCACACACACAGCTCTGTCACTACACCTCCATCCTGTCCTGTATCTCTCTACTATTCCTGTACTGACCCCACACACACAGCTCTGTCACTGCACCTCCATCCTGTCCTATATCTCTCTACTATTCCTGTACTGAACCCACACACACAGCTCTGTCACTACACCTCCATCCTGTCCTGTATCTCTCTACTATTCCTGTACTGACCCCACACATACAGCTGTCACTACACCTCCATCCTGTCCTGTATCTCTCTACTATTCCTGTACTGACCCCACACACACAGCTCTGTCACTACCCCTCCATCCTGTCCTGTATCTCTCTACTATTCCTGTACTGACCCCACACACACAGCTCTGTCACTACACCTCCATCCTGTCCTGTATCTCTCTACTATTCCTGTACTGACCCCACACACACAGCTGTCACTACACCTCCATCCTGTCCTGTATCTCTCTGCTATTCCTGTACTGACCCCACACACACAGCTCTGTCACTACACCTCCATCCTGTCCTGTATCTGTCTACTATTCCTGTACTGACCTCACACACACACAGCTCTGTCACTACACCTCCATGCTGTCCTGTATCTCTCTGCTATTCCTGTACTGACCCCCCCCCCCACCCCCCACACACACAGCTCTGTCACTACACCTCCATCCTGTCCTGTATCTCTCCCCTATTCCTGTACTGACCCCACACACACAGCTCTGTCACTACACCTCCATCCTGTCCTATATCTCTCTACTATTCCTGTACTGAACCCACACGCACAGCTCTGTCACTACACCTCCATCCTGTCCTGTATTTCTCTACTATTCCTGTACTGACCCCACACATACAGCTGTCACTACACCTCCATCCTATCCTGTATCTCTCTACTATTCCTGTACTGACCCCACACACACAGCTCTGTCACTACACCTCTATCCTGTCCTATATCTCTCTACTATTCCTGTACTGAACCCACACGCACAGCTCTGTCACTACACCTCCATCCTGTCCTGTATCTCTCTACTATTCCTGTACTGAACCCACACGCACAGCTCTGTCACTACACCTCCATCCTGTCCTGTATCTCTCTACTATTCCTGTACTGACCCCCCACACACAACTCGGTCACTACACCTCCATCCTGTCCTGTATCTCTCTGCTATTCCTGTACTGACCCCACACACACACACAGCTCTGTCACTACACCTCCATCCTGTCCTATATCTCTCTGCTATTCCTGTACTGACCCCACACACACAGCTCTGTCACTACACCTCCATCCTGTCCTGTATCTCTCTACTATTCCTGTACTGACCCCCCACACACACAGCTCTGTCACTACACCTCCATCCTGTCCTGTATTTCTCTACTATTCCTGTACTGACCCCACACATACAGCTGTCACTACAACTCCATCCTATCCTGTATCTCTCTACTATTCCTGTACTGACCCCACACACACAGCTCTGTCACTACACCTCTATCCTGTCCTATATCTCTCTACTATTCCTGTACTGAACCCACACGCACAGCTCTGTCACTACACCTCCATCCTGTCCTGTATCTCATTACTATTCCTGTACTGAACCCACACGCACAGCTCTGTCACTACACCTCCATCCTGTCCTGTATCTCTCTACTATTCCTGTACTGACCCCCCACACACAACTCGGTCACTACACCTCCATCCTGTCCTGTATCTCTCTGCTATTCCTGTACTGACCCCACACACACACACAGCTCTGTCACTACACCTCCATCCTGTCCTATATCTCTCTGCTATTCCTGTACTGACCCCACACACACACACAGCTCTACACCTCTATCCTGTCCTGTACCTCTCTACTATTCCTGTACTGACCCCACACACACAGCTCTGTCACTACACCTCCATCATGTCCTGTATCTCTCTACTACTCCTGTACTGCCTGTACTGACCCCACACACACAGCTCTGTCACTACACCTCCACCCTGTCCTGTATCTCTCTACTACTCCTGTACTAACCTCACTTACATACACATCTACTGTATATTCCTGTACTATCACCACACACAGCTCTGTCACTACACCGCCATCCTCCCCTGTATCTCTACTATTCCAGTACTGACCACACACACACAGCTCTGTCACTACACCTCCAACCTGTACTGTATCCATCAACTATTCCTGTACTGACCCCACACACACACAGCTCTGTCACTACACCACCATCCTGTCCTGTATCTCTCTACTATTCCTGTACTGACCCCATACACATAGCTCTGTCACTACACCTCCATCCTGTCCTGTATTTCTCTACTATTCCTGTACTGACCCCACACACACAGCTCTGTCACTACACCTCCATCCTGTCCTGTATCTCTCTGCTATTCCAGTACTGACCCCACACACACAGCTGTCACTACACCTCCATCCTGTCCTGTATCTCTCTGCTATTCCTGTACTGACCCCACACACACACACAGCTCTGTCACTACACCTCCATCATGTCCTGTATCTCTCTGCTATTCCTGTACTGACCCCACACACACAGCTCTGTCACTACACCTCCATCCTGTCCTGTATCTCTCTACTATTCCTGTACTGACCCCACACACAGCTCTGTCACTACACCTCCATCCTGTCCTGTATCTCTCTACTATTCCTGTACTGACCCCACACACAGCTCTGTCACTACACCTCCATCCTGTCCTGTATCTCTCTACTATTCCTGTACTGACCCCACACACACAGCTGTCACTACACCTCCATCCTGTCCTATATCTCTCTACTATTCCTGTACTGACCTCACACACACAGCTCTGTCTCTACACCTCCATCCTGTCCTGTATCTCTCTACTATTCCTTTACTGACCCCTCACACACACAGCTCTGTCACTACACCTCCATCCTGTCCTGTATCTCTCTGCTATTCCTGTACTGACCCCACACACACAGCCCTGTCACTACACCTCCATCCTGTCCTGTATCTCTCTGCTATTCCTGTACTGACCCCCACACACACACACAGCCCTGTCACTACACCTCCATCCTGTCCTGTTTCTCTCTACTATTCCTGTACTGACCCCACACACACAGCTGTCACTACACCTCCATCCTGTCCTATATCTCTCTACTATTCCTGTACTGACCCCACACACACAGCTGTCACTACACCTCCATCCTGTCCTGTATCTCTCTACTATTCCTGTACTGACCTCACACACACAGCTCTGTCTCTACACCTCCATCCTGTCCTGTATCTCTCTACTATTCCTGTACTGACCCCACACACACAGCTGTCACTACACCTCTATCCTGTCCTGTATCTCTCTACTATTCCTGTACTGACCTCACACACACAGCTCTGTCTCTACACCTCCATCCTGTCCTGTATCTCTCTACTATTCCTGTACTGACCCCTCACACGCACAGCTCTGCACTACACCTCCATCCTGTCCTGTATCTCTCTGCTATTCCTGTACTGACCCCACACACACAGCCCTGTCACTACACCTCCATCCTGTCCTGTATCTCTCTACTATTCCTGTACTGACCCCTCACACACAGCTGTCACTACACCTCCATCCTGTCCTGTATCTCTCTACTATTCCTGTACTGACCCCTCACACACACAGCTCTGTCACTACACCTCCATCCTGTCCTGTATCTCTCTGCTATTCCTGTACTGACCCCACACACAGCTCTGTCACTACACCTCCATCCTGTCCTGTTTCTCTAGGCTATTCCTGAACGGACACTGACATACCTGTTCCGTCTCTGCTGCCCCTCCTGAGCTCTCCAGAGATCTGGAAGTCAATGCTGGCATAGGTGTTGATGCAGGGACTGGCCCCCAGGCTACCAGTCTTCATTGGCTGCGTCACAGTGTTCCCCATTAGTGTTGCGATGGGGGGTGTAGATCCTACATCTTTAGCGAGATCTAAGTCAATATAATTTAGCCCAGACTCTTCTACTGGAGCCCGGGTTCCGTTGCAGGAACTGGCTGGATTGGAGAGATGATCGGAGCAGTGTCTCGTTCTCCCCGGATGGTCGCTCCTAGTGAGCTTTGCACGGTCCGGCCCCTTGACCAAATTACAGCCACTCACTGCAGCAAGCAGACCCCGCAGTTCCATGTCCTCAGGAGAAGCCTTTGCTATCACGGTCTTCTCCACGTGACCCAATGTATTTTCTGGCAAGGTGTCAGGTGGCATCTTGGCACTGGCAGCCAACAGATTGTCTGCAGGTGCTATGGGCCGAAACATCTTCTCTGGGGCAACAACGGGCCAGAAATCATCATCTTCTGATGCCTTCATAGACTTCTCTATGGTTGGTAACGGCCATGGCACCATTTCAGCAGCTGGCCTACAATTTGGTTCCGCTGTCGACAAATGGCCGAATTTAACGATGGCATTTGATGCCTTCTCAACTACATGTCCAGCCACCATTTTTACTTGAGAACCCAAAGTCTCTGGTTCAAAACTCATCTTGGTGTAGTCTCCGTTAGTTACCGGATGGTTCTGCGTATCCATGGCTATATATTCTGCCTGAGGAACATCTGCTTTCTTTCTGGTCATCTTTTCCTCTTTGGCCCTGAAATGGATGCTGACATACTCCCCCGGACTAGGGGGCCTGCGGTAGTTTCCAGGCAACGTACTTGGACTCCACGCATCCACGGAAACACTGAGAGGCCTACGATACCTTCCACCGCTGACGTCTTCTAGACTGTCAGAGGACGAGGAACAAGAGTTATGAGAAGGGTGTGCCGGGTCTATTTTGTAAGAACGGGGGAGCGAGCGGTAGGAGGCAGGGATCCTTGTGGCACCATAAATGGAGGGCAGCGAATGTTCTGGTGGCGGAGGGGTACTAGAAGCGGAGCGGCTCAAGGGCCACATGTTCATGTAGTCTGAAGCCTGACTGTCCGCACTGCCCACTGACACCTCTCCGGATGGCGGCCAACTTGTCCTCTCCGGGTCTGGGGAGTAGCTTCCAATTGGCGACATCATGACGTAGCCGGTCATTTCTATAGGTGCCGGAGGGGAGATGCTGTTAGGTGTCATGGCCATGTAATCTTGAGATGATCGGCTGCCTGGTAACATGGGCATGTAGCCAGCTTCCTGGCGTTGCTCGCTTTTCCCCATCATTGCATAATTATCTTCCCGTTCTAATCTCACTGCTTTTCGGTCTTCTTCCTCATGAGGTCCGATGAATGCAGATACAATGTCCAGTGACTGCGGCCTTCTACCAACCTGTCCCATGGAGATGTAATTGGTTTCTCCGGATACAGGCGACGGCGGAAGAAAGTTCGGAGGCTCGAAAAGGCAAGGACTTGACCCATACTCATCTGACGAGGCCGAACCATAGTCGACAGAGGTCTGGTTGGCTTCCACACGTGGACGCTTTTCTTCACCCTCTTCAGGAGAACACGGGCTGTGGTCCCTGGGTAAGGAGTGAGGTTTAGCCGCCGGTGAGCTGTCCACCGAAGCCTCAATTCTGGAGCGTCGGGACAAGCCAACTTGGCTGGGGGGTGGTGGGTTCGGCATATGACGTCTGGATGGGACAGTGATAGGTGTGGAGGAAAGGGACTGGCTCTTGGTCCGTGGGCGAAATTCCTCACTTAGAGACTTCATGGCTTCCAGAATGGTCTCGTGCATGTTTTGGGCAACAACAGAATCTTCAACCTAAGAGAAAACGTGAACGATTAATCAAGTTCAAATACACTGTACAGTTACTAGAGGAGGCCAGGCCTGTATGCGAGTGCACCCATGTTATTCCGTGCCGTACCTGCATCCAAAGCTCTCCGGGGCCGGTGACTGCGGACCGTCCCACCTCCACAAAGAAATAGTTGTCAGAATGGCCACAGCGCCGGACGTTCATGAGTTGGAGGGTAACGGAGGGGGTGTCACAGCGAAGGCGCAGGAGGCTCATGGTGCGCTCAGTCAGGCACAGCCGGTAGATCCCCGACAGGTTGCGGGTTTGTCCTAGACCTCGAGGACGCAGGCTCACTTGCCAGACCTCGCGGAAGGCCGGGCCTGGCCAGGCGGCACCATCAGTGGAAGAGGACAGGGAGCGCACTGTGAAGCAGAAGAGGAAAGAGGTTTCTGGCACACATTGTAAATCGGTTCTCTACCCTACGAGAGTCACACCTGCACCCCACATTCTCCGGAGCCGAACTTCCACGGGGCAATTTTCCAACGAGGGTCCTAATGGTTTCCGTCAGGATGTAGGAGACATATCTACATAGAGAACACTACTAGGAATACTAGACATTGCACCCAGAAAGCACATACAGTGGGGAACAGGGGTCCTGTGTGACACCCCTAGGATGTAGCCCCATACAGAACCACCGAATCTCCTCACTCTCCACGGGACCTTACCCGGCCAAAGTTCTTTTTTTCCCCAAAGCCACATCACCATCCAGAATCTCTTCTTCCCCCCCTCCAAAGGCCCTGCCCTGGCCAAAACACCTCCCCCTCTCCAAAGGTCCTGTCTTGGCCAAAGTCTTTCCCCACCCCACCATCTCTCGGACCCTGCCCAAGATCTCTTCCACTCCTCCAAGGACCTTGCCCCTGCCAAAATCTCTCCCCCCTCCAAGGGGCCTGCCGGGGACCAAATCCCTCTCCGTGTCCAAGGGTCATGCACGGCCCCCCCCCTCTCACGGGGACCTACCCCATACAGTCTCATTTGCTCCTAAGAAGAACCTTCCTCCACAGCCACCATACTATTGATATACAGATAAAACATTTATCGCCTCTCCAGGAACCTGCAGAACATTGCTCAATTCGGCCTACCACTGACGTCTTCTGCAGAGCATCTCATACACAGAACGTCCACAATGATTTGAAAATTATTTATTATAAGGCTGCGGTCCCTCCAAACAACTTCATCATAGACCCCCCCGACCTTGCTAATCATCCGTATGATACCCCGGTAGCGCCATTCTGCAACACGCCAACATGGCGTCTGGCACGGGAAACTGCGTCACTGCGATGGCAGGACAGGGGTTAAATAAAGCAAACTGCAGGACACTGAGGGGGGGCTAAAGGTGTGACGTTATGCAGGAAAAACAAGACAGATGACGCCAGAATCACCATGGAAACGCACCTTTGCTGCAGGCAGGTTCAGTTACTGTGGCAACTGGGAGTCAGGCTTTCGGGCCTAGCAATAAAGTGTCAGCTTTTCAGGAGAGGGGTGCGGAAATGACAGTACACGTAAGAAAACATATAGCCCTGGACACACGCACACGCCACGTTCCTGACACGGGACCGGCGGGAGAGAGGACTGCAGAGTATGCATGCACAGTCCCAGCGAGGGGGGGGGGGGGGAGGATGGGAACATGAATAACCTATCACACACATAAAGTAACCCTGCATTATCTACACAGTGTGTATGATTACCAAGGGCGGCCACACAGGGCACGGCCAGGGAGGGGATATACACCTACTGTGCAACTTACAGACACTCCACAAGTGTGTGCATACACAGCCCAGCACAGACACTGCTGCACCATGCCATATATACACATAGCCCAGCACAGACACTGCTGCACCATGCCATATAAACACACAGCCCAGCACAGACACTGCTACACCGTGCCATATACACATAGCCTACCACAGACACTGCTACACCATGCCATATATACACACAGCCCAGCACAGACACTGCTGCAACATGCCATACACACACTTAGCCCAGCACAGACACTGCTGCACCCTGCCACATATACACATAGCCTAGCACAGACACTGCTACACCATGCCATATATACACACAGCCGAGCACACACTTCTACACCATGCCATATACACACATAGCCTAGCACAGACACTACTACACCATGCCATATATACATGTATAACCCAGCACACACTGCTACACCATGCCATATACACACACAGACCAGCACAGACACTACTACACCATGCCATATATACACACAGCCCAGTACAGACACTACTACACAATGCCATATATACACACAGCACAGTAGAGACACTACTACACCATGCTATATACACACACAACCCAGTACAGACACTGCTACACCATGCCATATACACACATAGCCTAGCACAGACACTGCTACACCATGCCATATATACATGTATAACCCAGCACACACTCCTACACCATGCCATATACACACACACAGCCCAGCACAGACACTACTACACCATGCCATATATACACACAGCCCAGTACAGACACTACTACACCATGCCATATATACACACAGCCCAGTACAGACACTACTACACCATGTCATATACACACACACAACCCAGTACAGACACTACTACACCATGCCATATACACACACAACCCAGTACAAACACTACTACACCATATCATATACATACATAGCTTAGCACAGACACTGCTACACCATGCCATATATACATGTATAACCCAGCACACACTGCTACACCATGCCATATACACACACAGCCCAGCACAGACACTACTACACCATGCCATATATACACACAGCCCAGCACAGACACTGCTACACCATGCCATATACACATGTATAACCCAGTACAGACACTGATACACCATGCCATATATACACACAGCCCAGTACATACACTACTACACCATGCCATATATACACACAGCCTAGTACAGACACTGCACTGCTACACCATGCCATATATACACACAGCCCAGTACAGACACTGCTACACCATGCCATATACACATGTATAACCCAGCACAGACACTGCTGCCCCATGCCATACACACACACACAGCCCAGCACAGACACTACTACACTATGCCATATACACACACAGCCCAGCACAGACACTACTACACCATGCCATATACACACACAGCCCATTACAGACACTGCTACACCATGCCATATACACACACAGCCCAGTACAAACACTGCTACACCATGCCATATATACACACACAGCCCAGTACAGACACTACCACACCATGCCATATACACACACACACAGCACAATACAGACACTACTACACCATGCCATATATACACACACAGCCGAGCTCAGACACGGCTGCGCCATGCCATATATACACACACACATAAAGTAACCCTGCATTATCTACACAGTGTGTATGATTACCAAAGGCGGCCACACAGGGCACAGCTGGGGAGGGGATATACACCTACTGTGCAACTTACAGACGCTCCACAAGTGTGTGCATACACAGCCTAGCACAGACACTGCTGCACCATGCCATATATACACACAGTCCAGTACATACACTGCTACACCATGCCATATACACATGTATAACCCAGTACAGACACTGATACACCATGCCATATATACACACAGCCCAGTACATACACTACTACACCATGCCATATATACACACAGCCTAGTACAGACACTGCACTGCTACACCATGCCATATATACACACAGCCCAGTACAGACACTGCTACACCATGCCATATACACATGTATAACCCAGCACAGACACTGCTGCCCCATGCCATACACACACACAGCCCAGCACAGACACTACTACACTATGCCATATACACACACAGCCCAGCACAGACACTACTACACCATGCCATATACACACACAGCCCATTACAGACACTGCTACACCATGCCATATACACACACAGCCCAGTACAAACACTGCTACACCATGCCATATATACACACACAGCCCAGTACAGACACTACCACACCATGCCATATACACACACACAGCACAATACAGACACTACTACACCATGCCATATATACACACACAGCCGAGCTCAGACACGACTGCGCCATGCCATATATACACACACACATAAAGTAACCCTGCATTATCTACACAGTGTGTATGATTACCAAAGGCGGCCACACAGGGCACAGCTGGGGAGGGGATATACACCTACTGTGCAACTTACAGACGCTTCACAAGTGTGTGCATACACAGCCTAGCACAGACACTGCTGCACCATGCCATATATACACACAGTCCAGTACATACACTACTACACAATGCCATATATACACACACTGCCCAGTACAGACACT
>NC_086449.1:6046869-6186869 GCF_028390025.1 Pseudophryne corroboree | reverse complement strand
GCACAGAAACAAAATAACCCACCCAAATCTAACTCTCTCTGCCTCCCCTGCAGTGCACATGGTTTTGCCCAACTGCTAACAAATTTGCTGCTACGATCAGGTCTGAATTACCCCCACTATTATACTAAGCAATATATACACATAGCCCAGTACAGACACTACTGCACCATGCCATATACACACACACATACAGGGAGATAAGAATGTGCGATCCTGCCTAGGAATATTATGGTGTGACAGGTGCCATGTGGTAGATGGCAAATATGCTACAGGATAATGCAGCTATGAAAAACTCCAGACAGGCCTGCAGTGCCTAAACTGTACCAGCATTCGGGAGACACAGGAACAGCCCAGACGAGGCAGAGATCCTGCCCTGTGTTCTGGCCGCTAATACTTCCCTGGAGCGGGAGGTGTTTTACCTATACAGGTAATATTACCTTTTTAAAGACTGTTCTATATTTCTTTTTCTTTTCTCTCTGCCCACAAGCCGCTAAGCTGGCCGTGTGATGGCGCTATAACCATAACCTGCTGCAAAGTTCTAATTCTAATATCTGAGTGATAATCAAATGGACATTATCCTGCTATAATAATGAAGGGATCATTCTGACACCAGCGGCATTATTGTAAATATATGGTCTTATTGTATGTTTGTCTTTCTGCAGATTAAAATTACTTATCTACTGATTCACCAGCGCTGTCTAAATTGTTTATCTACAGTGCACACACAGTCCGGTTCAGACACTACTACACCATGCCATATATACACACACCGCCCAGTACAGACACTACTACACCATGCCACATATACACACAGACAGTATAAACACTACAACACCATGCCATATACACACACCACCCAGTACAAACACTACTACACCATGCCATATATACACACACAGCCCAGCACAGACACTACTACACTATGCCATATATACACTCATAGCCCAGTACAGACACTACTACACCATGCCATATACACACACAGACCAGTACAGACACTACTACACCATGTAACATATACACACACAGCCCAGTACAGACACTACCACAATATGCCATATATATATATATATATACACACACACACAGCCCAGTACAGACACTGCTACACCATGCCATATATACACACACAGCCCAGTACAGACACTGCTACACCATGCCATATATACACATACACAGAGAAGAGAATGTGTGATTCTGCCTATGAATAGTGGGGGGCCTTCTGACCCGATCGCACGCTGCAGTTTTTCGTAGTGTAGCGATCGGGTAAGGACCGCGCATGCACCGGCGCCATAGTGCAGGCAGAGGCGGTCAATGGGCGGGAGGGGGCAATTTTCCCGCCGTTTCGTGGGCGCCGTGTCCCGCAGCGGCTGCGTGAAGTCACACGCAGCCGCTGCAGGCTGGGGAGCGATGAGTAGCTCCTGGCCAGCACGCTAAAGCTGCGCTGGCCGGGAGTTACTCCTGAAATGCAAAGGCACCGCCGCTGTGTGATGCTTTTGCACTTCTGCGGGGGGGGGGGGGGGCGGCACTGACATGTGGGGTGGACTAGCCCTGTGCTGGGCGTCCCCCCGCATGTCTGAGTTCATTTAGCACAGCTACGATCAACTCGGAGTGGCCCCCATTATGGCGTGGCAGATGTAAGTATGGGAGATAAGGTACAGCGTCAGCAGACAGGAGGAAACAGACCTTCCCCATAGAGCGCAGCACTTATTACCCTGTGATTGCAGCTCCAGGATGGCATGGAACCAGGCTTCCTGCTCCTCTTCTCCCTCCGCGGACACGCAGAGACCCCCGTCACGCGTGTACAGGACCAGCAGGTGCCTCTTCTTAGCATCTGTCCTCTTATTCACGCCAAACGCCTCCTCCAGGACAACCGCTCCACGAGGACCCCCGGACCCCTCCGCCAGCCGGAACTTCTTCTCGTTCTCGTAGTACTCCAGCCGGGCCGGGCCGCGGGGTCCGGTAGATCGGAGGACAAAGTACCTCCTCCGCATGGATTTCTGCTTGCGCAGATAGCCGCACTTCTTTACGTCATCCATCTTTGGGTGCGACAAGCCTCGACGTCCTCTTCAGCCGTCCGCGTAGAGGACCAAAGCCTCTACGTCCGTAAACGGGGGCAGTGTCCCCCAAATAGCTCCAGGGTTCCTACCGTCCACCATCTAGCTCCACTCTTTCTTGTCCGACCAGGAGAAACCCGCTACAACGCTGCACCAAGAAGCACCTAAACAGCCATGTGCAACGTATGTATCTCCTGCATTAAATTCCTCTTCCATAGACTTCTGTAAGCGACACGTATTTCAGCTTTACCCCGGATAAACGTCTCGCTATCCTTTATTTCTCCAGAGAAACCTTTCCATACATTGAGTGCATCTTATAAATCTCCAGTCAGGTCACTTACGGCCCAGATACGATTGCAGGAACGTCCAAGTTACAGGCCATGTTTTCCTGCTGGCTCAGACCTCGATTACTAAATGTTCTTTTGTCTCCTCGCTAAGAAAATGCGTCTTATGTTCCAGTTCCACTAAAACACTCAGCATAGTCTCTTTCCCTGAATCCAAGTATTATGCTACCGACGTAAAATATCTCACCCCATGATCTCAAAAGGTCTTTTTTTTTTTTTTTTTACCTTCCAAGGTTAAACACCTTCCGAGAAAACAAAAAAAGTGCTAAGGTGGCGTTTTCTCGGCCACACCACAAAAAAAGTACAAATTAAAAAAAAAATCCGGCTGCACCTTATTTAAGCAATTTACCTTGGAGCCGGTTTAAGGTAATATGCACGAGTCAAGTATTACGGGAAAACGCCGTTCGCTGTCACAGTAAGTCAGGAATATTTTATGCCCAGCAAAAAAAAAAAAAAAAAAAATTACGCTAAAACGTGCCAAAAAAACAAACAATAAAACCTCAGCTTCTTACCCCCGGGGCGCACATTGCTCTGCCAGATCCTGCTGTGTAAGTCAGATTGTGCAATTGGCCGCGCGGTGAGCGAGGTGCTGTCGCTGCACAAGGGGCACTGTCAACTTTTCCAATTGTATCCCGAGAAATAGTCACCCCCGTGGAGCTCCAGGGACACGCTCAATGTTGTTTTCCAGATCTGTCGGCGTTTCCCCAGATGGTTTCAATTTACAAATTGGAGGTTTTATTTTATAGTTTGCCGTTCAGAACGCCCATAAGGGGAAAAAATAAAGGAGCATTATATAACAAAACTGCAATATACTGCGGCTTACCGGGTGGCAAAACGAAGATATTTTATGTGCAAAGTACAATTTTTCCCCCCTTAGTCTTAGCTACTGGCTGTGTGATCTGTGCAAAACAGGGAAATGGCATGTACAGTTATTCTCATGGAACTTTAGGCTTCGGGTGCACACAGCGGGCTCAGAAAACACGTCTAGATAGCGATCGGTTTAGGTCATCTTTGGAAACGCTGAAGGAGAAGGATAAAACGCTTCACGTAGCGATTGCCAGCTTATGCGGCTGCATCCACCTGAGGAAAAAGCAGAAAGGTCAGTATCACGGCCAGCAGAGGAGTCACATAAATCCTGCACGCTCAGCATATAACACTGTGCGCAGATACAGCGGCTGATATGCACCGCGCAAATCTACTCTACATATACGATATATATGGCGATACTCTCCAGCAAAAGGTATAAGGCCTCGGAGCTCCCAAAACCACAATCGCAGCGTGCGCTCCGCGATTAATAACAAGATCAATCTTTAATCTATATTCTTAAGAAAATAATGCACAAGACAGCGTTGACTTATAAAATAAAATGTCCATAAAAATAAAAGCGACACAACAGGAGACGAAGCTTCGGCGTAAGTATACGGTCACAAAGAAACAGGAATGAAAATAGAATTTGGAGTCGGGCGACGGTGGGGACTGGAACATTTCAATATTGCACAGAATTCTGGCAGATGTAAAGTTTGCAATGTGTCCCCCCGGCTGCAGCATGCAGAGGACAGCGCGGCATACTCAGGCCTTTCTCCACTCACCACCCAGACACCCAGTGTGTGCACAACTCACCCCGGGGCGACCATGCCGCCTCCTCCAGCAGCAGCAGCAGGGTCTGGATCAGTCTCTGGCTCTGCACTTACAGCTGTTGCAATCAGCCTGTCCTTTGCCCTGAATCACCAGCCACTAGACAGGCTGCCATGTGCTCCCCCCACCCCTGCAAGCTGGCACCCGGGGCTGGGGACCTTATATTGGGGGAGGAAATACCTGGTTAGCAATGCATGCTGCTCCTGCTGTGCAGAGAGGGGCTGCAGGGGGCACAGTCCTCATGCAGGGGGAGCAGACCTCATCCCCCGGCCTCTGCTGCAGCAGCAGTCTCAGGTGTCTGCTGGGGACACTGCATGTGTGTCTGGGGGGGGTGAGAGACAGAGGGGCTGGGTGCAGGGGACAGACAGCAAGCAGAGAGACAGCAGCCTAACTAAACTTGTTTTCCACAATCTCCTCCCATGGTCAGACAGCTGCTGTGTGTGCGCAGGGTCCTAGAGCCAGCTCCTTCCCTTCAGCTTATACCGAGATCTCACACTGTGTATACGGGGTGTACCTGAGATCTCACACTGTGTATACGGGGTGTACGCTCAGATCACACTGTGTATACGGGGTGTACCTGAGATCTCACACTGTGTATATGGGGTGTACGCTCTGATCACACTGTGCATACGGGGTGTACGCTCAGATCACTCTGTGTATACGGGGTGTACGCTCAGATCACTCTGTGTATACGGGGTGTACGCTCAGATCACACTGTGTATACGGGGTGTACCTGAGATCTCACACTGTGTATATGGGGTGTACGCTCAGCTCACACTATGCATACGGGGTGTACGCTCAGATCTCCCTCTGTGTATACGGGGTGTACGTGCAGATCTCACTGTGTATAGGGGAGTACCTGAGATCTCACTGTGTATATGGGGTGTACGCTCAGCTCACACTATGCATACGGGGTGTACGCTCAGATCTCCCTCTGTATACGGGGTGTACGTGCAGATCTCACTGTGTATAGGGGAGTACCTGAGATCTCACTGTGTATACGGGGTGTAGCTGAGATCTCACTGTGTATACGGGGTATACGCTCAGATCACTCTGTGTATACGGGGTGTACGCTCAGATCTCCCTCTGTGTATACGGGGTGTACGTGCAGATCTCACTGTGTATAGGGGAGTACCTGAGATCTCACTGTGTATACGGGGTGTACCTGAGATCTCACACTGTATATATGGGGTGTACGCTCAGCTCACACTATGCATACGGGGTGTACGCTCAGATCACTCTGTGTATACGGGGTGTACGCTCAGATCACACTGTGTATACAGGGTGTACGCTCAGATCACACTGTGTATACGGGGTGTACGCTCAGATCCTCCTCTGTGTATACGGGGTGTACCTGAGATCTCACACTGTGTATATGGGGTGTACGCTCAGATCACACTGTGGATACGGGGTGTACGCTCAGATCACTCTGTGTATACGGGGTGTACGCTCAGATCACACTGTGTATACAGGGTGTACGCTCAGATCACACTGTGTATACGGGGTGTACGCTCAGATCTCCCTCTGTGTATACGGGGTGTACGTGCAGATCTCACTGTGTATAGGGGAGTACCTGAGATCTCACTGTGTATACGGGGTGTAGCTGAGATCTCACTCTGTGTATACGGGGTGTACGCTCAGATCACACTGTGTATACGGGGTGTAGCTGAGATCTCACTCTGTGTATACGGGGTGTAGCTGAGATCTCACTCTGTGTATACGGGGTGTACGCTCAGATCACACTGTGTATACGGGGTGTACGCAGAGATCTCCCTCTGTGTATACGGGGAGTGCGCTCAGATCACACTCACTGTGTATACGGGGAGTACGCTCAGATCACACTGTGTATACGGGGTGTACGCTCAGATCACACTGTGTATACGGGGTGTACCTGAGATCTCACACTGTGTATATGGGGTGTACGCTCAGATCACACTGTGCATACGGGGTGTACGCTCAGATCACTCTGTGTATACGGGGTGTACGCTCAGATCACACTGTGTATACAGGTGTACGCTCAGATCACACTGTGTATACGGGGTGTACGCTCAGATCACACTGTGTATACAGGTGTACGCTCAGATCACACTGTGTATACGGGGTGTACGCTCAGATCACACTGTGTATACAGGTGTACGCTCAGATCACACTGTGTATACAGGGTGTACGCTCAGGTCACACTGTGTATACGGGGTGTACGCTCAGATCTCCCTCTGTGTATACGGGGTGTACGTGCAGATCTCACTGTGTATAGGGGAGTACCTGAGATCTCACTGTGTATACGGGGTGTAGCTGAGATCTCACTCTGTGTATACGGGGTGTACGCTCAGATCACACTGTGTATACGGGGTGTACGCAGAGATCTCACACGGTGTATACGGGGAGTGCGCTCAGATCACATTCACTGTGTATACGGGGAGTACGCTCAGATCACACTGTGTATACGGGGAGAACGCTCAGATCACACTGTGTATACGGGGAGTACGCTCAGATCACACTGTGTATACGGGGTGTGCGCTCAGATCACACTGTGTATACGGGGTGTACGCTCAGATCACACTGTGTATACAGGGTGTACCTGAGATCTCAGTCTGTGTATACGGAGTGTATCTGAGATCTCACTCTCTGTATACAGGGTGTATGCTGCTAGTACCGAGATCTCGCACTCTGTATACGCGGTGTACGCTGCTAGTACCGAGATCCCACACTCTGTATACGGGGTGTACGCTGCTAGTACTGAGATCTCACACTCTGTATACGGGGTGTACGCCGCTAGTACTTAGATCTCACACTCTGTATACCGGGTGTACGCTGCTAGTACTGAGATCTCACACTCTGTATACGGGGTGTACACTGCTAGTACTGAGATCTCACACTCTGTATACGGGGTGTACGCTGCTGGTACTGAGATCTCACACTCTGTATACGGGGTGTACGCTGCTAGTACTGAGATCTCACACTCTGTATACGGGGTGTACACTGCTAGTACTGAGATCTCACACTGTGTATACGGGGTGTACGCTGCTAGTACTGAGATCTCACACTCTGTATACGAGGTGTACGCTGCTAGTACTGAGATCTCACACTCTGTATACGGGGTGTACACTGCTAGTACTGAGATCTCACACTCTGTATACGGGGTGTACGCTGCTAGTACTGAGAGCTCACACTCTATACGGGGTGTACGCTGCTAGTACTGAGATCTCACACTCTGTATATGGGGTGTACACTGCTAGTACTGAGATCTCACAATCTGTATACGGGGTGTACACTGCTAGTACTGAGATCTCACACTCTGTATACGGGGTGTACACTGCTAGTACTGAGATCTCACACTCTGTATACCGGGTGTACGCTGCTAGTACTGAGATCTCACACTCTGTATACGGGGTGTACACTGCTAGTACTGAGATCTCACACTCTGTATACGGGGTGTACACTGCTAGTACTGAGATCTCACACTCTGTATACCGGGTGTACGCTGCTAGTACTGAGATCTCACACTCTGTATACGGGGTGTACACTGCTAGTACTGAGATCTCACACTCTGTATACGGGGTGTACGCTGCTAGTACTGAGATCTCACACTGTATACGGGGTGTACGCTGCTAGTACTGAGATCTCACACTGTGTATACGGGGTGTACGCAGCTAGTACTGAGATCTCACACTCTGTATACCGGGTGTACACTGCTAGTACTGAGATCTCACACTCTGTATACCGGGTGTACACTGCTAGTACTGAGATCTCACACTCTGTATACGGGGTGTACGCTGCTAGTACTGAGATCTCACACTCTGTATACCGGGTGTACACTGCTAGTGCTGAGATCTCACACTCTGTATACTGGGTGTACACTGCTAGTACTGAGATCTCACACTCTGTATACGGGGTGTACACTGCTAGTACTGAGATCTCACACTCTGTATACGGGGTGTACACTGCTATTACTGAGATCTCACACTGTATACGGGGTGTAAGCTGCTAGTACTGAGATCTCACACTCTGTATACGGGGTGTACACTGCTATTACTGAGATCTCACACTGTATACGGGGTGTACACTGCTATTACTGAGATCTCACACTCTGTATACGGGGTGTACGCTGCTAGTACTGAGATCTCACAATCTGTATACGGGGTGTACACTGCTAGTACTGAGATCTCACACTCTGTATACGGGGTGTACACTGCTAGTACTGAGATCTCACACTCTGTATACCGGGTGTACACTGCTAGTACTGAGATCTCACACTCTGTATACCGGGTGTACACTGCTAGTACTGAGATCTCACACTCTGTATACGGGGTGTACGCTGCTAGTACTGAGATCTCACACTCTGTATACCGGGTGTACACTGCTAGTACTGAGATCTCACACTCTGTATACGGGGTGTACGCTGCTAGTACTGAGAGCTCACACTCTGTATACCGGGTGTACACTGCTAGTACTGAGATCTCACACTCTGTATACTGGGTGTACACTGCTAGTACTGAGATCTCACACTCTGTATACTGGGTGTACACTGCTAGTACTGAGATCTCACACTCTGTATACCGGGTGTACACTGCTAGTACTGAGATCTCACACTCTGTATACGGGGTGTACACTGCTATTACTGAGATCTCACACTGTATACGGGGTGTACGCTGCTAGTACTGAGATCTCACACTCTGTATACGGGGTGTACGCTGCTAGTACTGAGATCTCACACTCTGTATACCGGGTGTACACTGCTATTACTGAGATCTCACACTGTATACGGGGTGTACACTGCTAGTACTGAGATCTCACACTGTATACGGGGTGTACACTGCTATTACTGAGATCTCACACTGTATACGGGGTGTACACTGCTAGTACTGAGATCTCACACTCTGTATACCGGGTGTACACTGCTAGTACTGAGATCTCACACTCTGTATACCGGGTGTACACTGCTAGTACTGAGATCTCACACTCTGTATACGGGGTGTACGCTGCTAGTACTGAGATCTCACACTCTGTATACCGGGTGTACACTGCTAGTACTGAGATCTCACACTCTGTATACGGGGTGTACACTGCTAGTACTGAGATCTCACACTCTGTATACCGGGTGTACACTGCTAGTACTGAGATCTCACACTCTGTATACGGGGTGTACACTGCTATTACTGAGATCTCACACTCTGTATACGGGGTGTACGCTGCTAGTACTGAGATCTCACAATCTGTATACGGGGTGTACACTGCTAGTACTGAGATCTCACACTCTGTATACGGGGTGTACACTGCTAGTACTGAGATCTCACACTCTGTATACCGGGTGTACGCTGCTAGTACTGAGATCTCACACTCTGTATACGGGGTGTACGCTGCTAGTACTGAGATCTCACACTGTATACAGGGTGTACGCTGCTAGTACTGAGATCTCACACTGTGTATACGGGGTGTACGCTGCTAGTACTGAGATCTCACACTCTGTATACCGGGTGTACACTGCTAGTACTGAGATCTCACACTCTGTATACGGGGTGTACGCTGCTAGTACTGAGATCTCACACTCTGTATACCGGGTGTACACTGCTAGTACTGAGATCTCACACTCTGTATACCGGGTGTACACTGCTAGTACTGAGATCTCACACTCTGTATACGGGGTGTACGCTGCTAGTACTGAGATCTCACACTCTGTATACCGGGTGTACACTGCTAGTACTGAGATCTCACACTCTGTATACCGGGTGTACACTGCTAGTACTGAGATCTCACACTCTGTATACGGGGTGTACACTGCTATTACTGAGATCTCACACTGTATACGGGGTGTACGCTGCTAGTACTGAGATCTCACACTCTGTATACGGGGTGTACACTGCTATTACTGAGATCTCACACTGTATACGGGGTGTACACTGCTATTACTGAGATCTCACACTCTGTATACGGGGTGTACGCTGCTAGTACTGAGATCTTACACTTTATATGTGACTTACATTATATTGTATTCCTGGACCGCTCTGTACATTGGGGTTCCGAGTCCACCCCAGCTCGAGTGTTCCCCCAGACTCGGAGCCCATGTTGAGGCCGAACATCATCCTTCCAGCGCCACATTCTCGTGGGACTTGGATTCTAAAAAAGGCGCCGCTGTCAGGACTCTGCGCCAATTCAGTGTAATGCACGCTGCTGTGTGCTGCGTTATTCTCTGCTGTACTGGCTGTGCTGTGTCCAGCGTCTCACAAGTGGCTATGCTGTATAGTGACTGTGTATAGGGGGCATGCTGCACGCTGCTGTGTGCTGTGCTATACTCTGCTGTACTGGCTGTACTGTCCCCAGCGTCTCACAAGTGGCTGTGCTGTATACTGACTGTGCATAGGGGGCATGCTGCACGCTGCTGTGTGCTGCGCTATACTCTGCTTTACTGGCTGTACTGTCTCCAGCGTCTCACAAGTGGCTGTGCTGTATAGTGACTGTGTATAGGTGGCATGCTGCACGCTGCTGTGTGCTGCGCTATACTCTGCTGTACTGGCTGTACTGTCTCCAGGGTCTCACAAGTGGCTGTGCTGTATAGTGACTGTGCATAGGTGGCATGCTGCACGCTGCTGTGTGCTGTGCTATACTCTGCTGTACTGGCTGTACTGTCTCCAGGGTCTCACAAGTGGCTATACTGTATAGTGACTGTGTATAGGTGGCATGCTGCACGCTGCTGTGTGCTGCGCTATACTCTGCTATACTGGCTGTACTTTCTCCAGGGTCTCACAAGTGGCTGTGCTGTATAGTGACTGTGCATAGGTGGCATGCTGCACGCTGCTGTGTGCTGTGCTACACTCTGCTGTACTGGCTGTACTGTCTCCAGGGTCTCACAAGTGGCTATGCTGTATAGTGACTGTGTATAGGGGGCATTCTGCACGCTTCTGTGTGCTGCGCTATACTCTGCTATACTGGCTGTACTGTCTCCAGGGTCTCACAAGTGGCTATGCTGTATAGTGACTGTGTATAGGGGGCATGCTGCACGCTGCTGTGTGCTGCGCTATACTCTGCTATACTGGCTGTACTGTCTCCAGGGTCTCACAAGTGGCTGTGCTGTTTAGTGACTGTGTATCGGGGGCATGCTGCATGCTGCTGTGTGCTGTACTATACTCTGCTATACTGGCTGTACTGTCTCCAGGGACACACAAGTGGCTGTGCTGTATAGTGACTGTGTATAGGGGGCATGCTGCACGCTGCCATTTGCTGCACTGTACTCTGCTAAACTGGCTGTACTGTCTCCAGGGTCTCACAAGTGGCTGTGCTGTATAGTGACTGTGTATAGGTGGCATGCTGCACGCTGCTGTGTGCTGCGCTATTCTCTGCTGTACTGTCTCCAGGGTCTCACAAGTGGCTGTGCTGTATAGTGACTGTGTATAGGGGGCATGCTGCACGCTGCTGTGTGCTGCGCTATACTATGCTGTACTGGCTGTGCTGTGTCCAGGGTCTCACAAGTGGCTGTGCTGTTTAGTGACTGTGTATCGGGGGCATGCTGCATGCTGCTGTGTGCTGTACTATACTCTGCTATACTGGCTGTACTGTCTCCAGGGACACACAAGTGGCTGTGCTGTATAGTGACTGTGTATAGGGGGCATGCTGCACGCTGCCATTTGCTGCACTGTACTCTGCTAAACTGGCTGTACTGTCTCCAAGGTCTCACAAGTGGCTGTGCTGTATAGTGACTGTGTATAGGTAGTATGCTGCACGCTGCTGTGTGCTGCGCTATACTCTGCTGTACTGGCTGTACTGTCTCCAGGGTCTCACAAGTGGCTGTGCTGTATAGTGACTGTGCATAGGTGGCATGCTGCACGCTGCTGTGTGTTGTGCTATACTCTGCTGTACTGGCTGTACTGTCTCCAGGGTCTCACAAGTGGCTATGCTGTATAGTGACTGTGTATAGGTGGCATGCTGCACGCTGCTGTGTGCTGCGCTATACTCTGCTATACTGGCTGTACTGTCTCCAGGGTCTCACAAGTGGCTGTGCTGTATAGTGACTGTGCATAGGTGGCATGCTGCACGCTGCTGTGTGCTGTGCTATACTCTGCTGTACTGGCTGTACTGTCTCCAGGGTCTCACAAGTGGCTATGCTGTATAGTGACTGTGTATAGGTGGCATGCTGCACGCTGCTGTGTGCTGCGCTATACTCTGCTATACTGGCTGTACTGTCTCCAGGGTCTCACAAGTGGCTGTGCTGTATAGTGACTGTGCATAGGTGGCATGCTGCACGCTGCTGTGTGCTGTGCTATACTCTGCTGTACTGGCTGTACTGTCTCCAGGGTCTCACAAGTGGCTGTGCTGTATAGTGACTGTGTATAGGGGGCATGCTGCACGCTTCTGTGTGCTGCGCTATACTCTGCTATACTGGCTGTGCTGTGTCCAGGGTCTCACAAGTGGCTGTGCTGTTTAGTGACTGTGTATAGGGGGCATGCTGCATGCTGCTGTGTGCTGTACTATACTCTGCTGTACTGGCTGTACTGTCTCCAGGGACACACAAGTGGCTGTGCTGTATAGTGACTGTGTATAGGGGGCACAATGCTGTATACTGCGGTATACTCTGCTCTACTGGCTGTGCTGTGTCCAGGGTCTCACAAGTGGCTGTGCTCTATAGTGACTGTGCATAGGGGGCATGCTGCACGCTGCTGTGTGCTGCGCTATACTCTGCTATACTGGCTTTGCTATGTCCAGGGTCTCACAAGTGGCTGTGCTGTATAGTGACTGTGTATAGGGGGCATGCTGCACGCTGCTGTGTGCTGCGCTATACTCTGCTATACTGGCTTTGCTATGTCCAGGGTCTCACAAGTGGCTGTGCTGTATAGTGACTGTGCATAGGGGGCATGCTGGACGCTGCCATTTGCTGCAAAGTACTCTGCTATACTGGCTGTGCTATGTCCAGGGTCTCACAAGTGGCTATGCTGTATAGTGACTTTGTATAGGTGGCATGCTGCACGCTGCTGTGTGCTGTGCTATACTCTGCTGTACTGTCTCCACGGTCTCACAAGTGGCTGTGCTGTATAGTGACTGTGTATAGGTGGCATGCTGCACGCTGCTGTGTGCTGCGCTATACTGGCTGTACTGTCTCCAGGGTCTCACAAGTGGCTATGCTGTATAGTGACTGTGTATAGGGGGCATGCTGCACGCTGCTGTGTGCTGCGCTATACTCTGCTATACTGGCTGTGCTGTGTCCAGGGTCACACAAGTGGCTGTGCTGTATAGTGACTGTGCATAGGTGGCATGCTGCACGCTGCTGTGTGCTGCGCTATACTCTGCTATACTGGCTGTGCTGTGTCCAGGGTCTCACAAGTGGCTGTGCTGTATAATGACTGTGTATAGGTGGTATGCTGCACGCTGCTGTGTGCTGCGCTATACTCTGCTATACTGGCTGTGCTATGTCCAGGGTCTCACAAGTGGCTATGCTGTATAGTGACTGTGTATAGGTGGCATGCTGCACGCTGCTGTGTGCTGCGCTATACTCTGCTATACTGGCTGTGCTGTGTCCAGGGTCACACAAGTGGTTGTGCTGTATAGTGACTGTGTATAGGTGGCATGCTGCATGCTGCTTTGTGCTGTGCTATACTCTGCTGTACTGGCTGTACTGTCTCCAGGGTTTCACAAGTGGCTGTGCTGTATAGTGACTGTGCATAGGGGGCATGCTGCATGCTGCTGTGTGCTGCGCTATACTCTGCTATACTGGCTGTGCTGTGTCCAGGGTCACACAAGTGGTTGTGCTGTATAGTGACTGTGTATAGGTGGCATGCTGCATGCTGCTTTGTGCTGTGCTATACTCTGCTGTACTGGCTGTACTGTCTCCAGGGTCTCACAAGTGGCTGTGCTGTATAGTGACTGTGTATAGGGGGCATGCTGCACGCTGCTGTGTGCTGCGCTATACTCTGCTATACTGGCTGTGCTATGTCCAGGGTCTCACAAGTGGGTATGCTGTATAGTGACTGTGTACAGGGGGCATGCTGCACGCTGCTGTGTGCTGCGCTAAACTCTGCTGTACTGGCTGTGCTATGTCCAGGGTCTCACAAGTGGCTATGCTGTATAGTGACTGTGTATAGGTGGCATGCTGCACGCTGCTGTGTGCTATACTATACTCTGCTATACTGGCTGTACTGTGTCCAGGGTCACACAAGTGGCTGTGCTGTATAGTGACTGTGTATAGGGGGCATGCTGCATGCTGCTGTGTGCTATACTATACTCTGCTATACTGGCTGTGCTGTGTCCAGCGTCTCACAAGTGGCTGTGCTGTATAGTGACTGTGTATAGGTGGCATGCTGCACGCTGCTGTGTGCTGTGCTATACTCTGCTGTACTGGCTGTACTGTCTCCTGCGTCTCACAAGTGGCTGTGCTGTATAGTGACTGTGCATAGGGGGCATGCTGCACGCTGCTGTGTGCTGCGCTATACTCTGCTGTACTGGCTGTACTGTCTCCAGCGTCTCACAAGTGGCTGTGCTGTATAGTGACTGTGTATAGGTGGCATGCTGCACGCTGCTGTGTGCTGCGCTATACTCTGCTATACTGGCTGTACTGTCTCCAGGGACACACAAGTGGCTGTGCTGTATAGTGACTGTGTATAGGGGGCATGCTGCATGCTGCCATTTGCTGCACTGTACTCTGCTAAACTGGCTGTACTGTCTCCAGGGTCTCAGAAGTGGCTGTGCTGTATAGTGACTGTGTATAGGTGGCATGCTGCACGCTGCTGTGTGCTGCGCTATACTCTGCTGTACTGGCTGTGCTGTGTCCAGGGTCTCACAAGTGGCTGTGCTGTATAGTGACTGTGTATAGGGGGCACAATGCTGTATACTGCGGTATACTCTGCTCTACTGGCTGTGCTGTGTCCAGGGTCTCACAAGTGGCTGTGCTGTATAGTGACTGTGTATCGGGGGCATGCTGCACGCTGCTGTGTGCTGCGCTATACTCTACTGTACTGGCTGTGCTATGTCCAGGGTCTCACAAGTGGCTGTGCTGTATAGTGACTGTGTATAGGGGGCATGCTGCACGCTGCTGTGTGCTGCGCTATACTCTGCTATACTGGCTGTGCTATGTCCAGGGTCTCACAAGTGGCTATGCTGTATAGTGACTGTGTATAGGTGGCATGCTGCATGCTGCTGTGTGCTGTACTATACTCTACTATACTGGCTGTGCTGTGTCCAGGGTCTCACAAGTGGCTATGCTGTATAGTGACTGTGTATAGGTGGCATGCTGCACGCTGCTTTGTGCTGCGCTATACTCTGCTGTACTGGCTGTACTGTCTCCAGGGTCTCACAAGTGGCTATGCTGTATAGTGACTGTGTATAGGTGGCATGCTGCATGCTGCTGTGTGCTGCGCTATACTCTGCTATACTGGCTGTACTGTCTCCAGGGTCTCACAAGTGGCTATGCTGTATAGTGACTGTGTATAGGGGGCATGCTGCACGCTGCTGTGTGCTGCGCTATACTCTGCTGTACTGGCTGTACTGTCTCCAGGGTCTCACAAGTGGCTGTGCTGTATAGTGACTGTGTATAGGTGGCATGCTGCTGTGTGCTGCGCTGTACTCTGCTATACTGGCTGTGCTGTGTCCAGGGTCTCACAAGTGGCTGTGCTGTATAGTGACTGTGTATAGGTGGCATGCTGCACGCTGCTGTGTGCTGCGCTATACTCTGTTATACTGGCTGTGCTATGTCCAGGGTCTCACAAGTGGCTGTGCTGTATAGTGACTGTGTATAGGTGGCATGGTGCATGCTGCTGTGTGCTGCGCTATACTCTGCTGTACTGGCTGTGCTGTGTCCAGGGTCACATCAAGTGGCTGTGCTGTATAGTGACTGTGTATAGGGGGCACAATGCTGTATACTGCGGTATACTCTGCTCTACTGGCTGTGCTGTGTCCAGGGTCTCACAAATGGCTGTGCTGTATAGTGACTGTGTATAGGGGGCATGCTGCACGCTGCTGTGTGCTGCGCTATACTCTGCTATACTGGCTGTGCTATGTCCAGGGTCTCACAAGTGGCTGTGCTGTATAGTGACTGTGTATAGGTGGCATGCTGCTGTGTGCTGCGCTATACTCTGCTATACTGGCTGTGCTGTGTCCAGGGTCACACAAGTGGCTGTGCTGTATAGTGACTGTGTATAGGTGGCATGCTGCATGCTGCTGTGTGCTGCGCTATACTCTGCTGTACTGGCTGTGCTGTGTCCAGGGTCACACAAGTGGCTGTGCTGTATAGTGACTGTGTATAGGGGGCACAATGCTGTATACTGCGGTATACTCTGCTCTAATGACTGTGCTGTGTCCAGGGTCTCACAAGTGGCTGTGCTGTATAGTGACTGTGCATAGGGGGCATGCTGCACGCTGCTGTGTGCTGCACTATACTCTGCTATACTGGCTTTGCTATGTCCAGGGTCTCACAAGTGGCTGTGCTGTATAGTGACTGTGTATAGGGGGCATGCTGCACGCTGCTGTGTGCTGCGCTATACTCTGCTATACTGGCTGTACTATGTCCAGGGTCTCACAAGTGGCTGTGCTGTATAGTGACTGTGCATAGGGGGCATGCTGGACGCTGCCATTTGCTGCAAAGTACTCTGCTATACTGGCTGTGCTATGTCCAGGGTCTCACAAGTGGCTATGCTGTATAGTGACTTTGTATAGGTGGCATGCTGCACGCTGCTGTGTGCTGTGCTATACTCTGCTGTACTGTCTCCACGGTCTCACAAGTGGCTGTGCTGTATAGTGACTGTGTATAGGTGGCATGCTGCACGCTGCTGTGTGCTGCGCTATACTGGCTGTACTGTCTCCAGGGTCTCACAAGTGGCTATGCTGTATAGTGACTGTGTATAGGGGGCATGCTGCACGCTGCTGTGTGCTGCGCTATACTCTGCTATACTGGCTGTGCTGTGTCCAGGGTCACACAAGTGGCTGTGCTGTATAGTGACTGTGCATAGGTGGCATGCTGCACGCTGCTGTGTGCTGCGCTATACTCTGCTATACTGGCTGTGCTGTGTCCAGGGTCTCACAAGTGGCTGTGCTGTATAATGACTGTGTATAGGTGGTATGCTGCACGCTGCTGTGTGCTGCGCTATACTCTGCTATACTGGCTGTGCTATGTCCAGGGTCTCACAAGTGGCTATGCTGTATAGTGACTGTGTATAGGTGGCATGCTGCACGCTGCTGTGTGCTGCGCTATACTCTGCTATACTGGCTGTGATGTGTCCAGGGTCACACAAGTGGTTGTGCTGTATAGTGACTGTGTATAGGTGGCATGCTGCATGCTGCTTTGTGCTGTGCTATACTCTGCTGTACTGGCTGTACTGTCTCCAGGGTCTCACAAGTGGCTGTGCTGTATAGTGACTGTGTATAGGGGGCATGCTGCACGCTGCTGTGTGCTGCGCTATACTCTGCTATACTGGCTGTGCTATGTCCAGGGTCACACAAGTGGCTGTGCTGTATAGTGACTGTGCATAGGTGGCATGCTGCACGCTGCTGTGTGCTGCGCTATACTCTGCTATACTGGCTGTGCTATGTCCAGGGTCTCACAAGTGGCTGTGCTGTATAGTGACTGTGTATAGGTGGCATGGTGCATGCTGCTGTGTGCTGCGCTATACTCTGCTGTACTGGCTGTGCTGTGTCCAGGGTCACATCAAGTGGCTGTGCTGTATAGTGACTGTGTATAGGGGGCACAATGCTGTATACTGCGGTATACTCTGCTCTACTGGCTGTGCTGTGTCCAGGGTCTCACAAGTGGCTGTGCTGTATAGTGACTGTGTATAGGGGGCATGCTGCACGCTGCTGTGTGCTGCGCTATACTCTGCTATACTGGCTGTGCTATGTCCAGGGTCTCACAAGTGGCTGTGCTGTATAGTGACTGTGTATAGGTGGCATGCTGCATGCTGCTGTGTGCTGCGCTATACTCTGCTATACTGGCTGTGCTATGTCCAGGGTCACACAAGTGGCTGTGCTGTATAGTGACTGTGTATAGGTGGCATGCTGCATGCTGCTGTGTGCTGCGCTATACTCTGCTGTACTGGCTGTGCTGTGTCCAGGGTCACACAAGTGGCTGTGCTGTATAGTGACTGTGTATAGGGGGCACAATGCTGTATACTGCGGTATACTCTGCTCTACTGGCTGTGCTGTGTCCAGGGTCTCACAAGTGGCTGTGCTGTATAGTGACTGTGCATAGGGGGCATGCTGCACGCTGCTGTGTGCTGCGCTATACTCTGCTATACTGGCTTTGCTATGTCCAGGGTCTCACAAGTGGCTGTGCTGTATAGTGACTGTGTATAGGGGGCATGCTGCACGCTGCTGTGTGCTGCGCTATACTCTGCTATACTGGCTTTGCTATGTCCAGGGTCTCACAAGTGGCTGTGCTGTATAGTGACTGTGCATAGGGGGCATGCTGGACGCTGCCATTTGCTGCAAAGTACTCTGCTATACTGGCTGTGCTATGTCCAGGGTCTCACAAG
Source organism: Pseudophryne corroboree (assembly GCF_028390025.1). Taxonomy (NCBI): domain Eukaryota; kingdom Metazoa; phylum Chordata; class Amphibia; order Anura; family Myobatrachidae; genus Pseudophryne; species Pseudophryne corroboree. Next base: position 6,168,389 of record NC_086449.1, on the reverse strand, counting down.
TGGCTATGCTGTATAGTGACTTTGTATAGGTGGCATGCTGCACGCTGCTGTGTGCTGTGCTATACTCTGCTGTACTGTCTCCACGGTCTCACAAGTGGCTGTGCTGTATAGTGACTGTGTATAGGTGGCATGCTGCACGCTGCTGTGTGCTGCGCTATACTGGCTGTACTGTCTCCAGGGTCTCACAAGTGGCTATGCTGTATAGTGACTGTGTATAGGGGGCATGCTGCACGCTGCTGTGTGCTGCGCTATACTCTGCTATACTGGCTGTGCTGTGTCCAGGGTCACACAAGTGGCTGTGCTGTATAGTGACTGTGCATAGGTGGCATGCTGCACGCTGCTGTGTGCTGCGCTATACTCTGCTATACTGGCTGTGCTGTGTCCAGGGTCTCACAAGTGGCTGTGCTGTATAATGACTGTGTATAGGTGGTATGCTGCACGCTGCTGTGTGCTGCGCTATACTCTGCTATACTGGCTGTGCTATGTCCAGGGTCTCACAAGTGGCTATGCTGTATAGTGACTGTGTATAGGTGGCATGCTGCACGCTGCTGTGTGCTGCGCTATACTCTGCTATACTGGCTGTGCTGTGTCCAGGGTCACACAAGTGGTTGTGCTGTATAGTGACTGTGTATAGGTGGCATGCTGCATGCTGCTTTGTGCTGTGCTATACTCTGCTGTACTGGCTGTACTGTCTCCAGGGTCTCACAAGTGGCTGTGCTGTATAGTGACTGTGTATAGGGGGCATGCTGCACGCTGCTGTGTGCTGCGCTATACTCTGCTATACTGGCTGTGCTATGTCCAGGGTCTCACAAGTGGGTATGCTGTATAGTGACTGTGTATAGGGGGCATGCTGCACGCTGCTGTGTGCTGCGCTAAACTCTGCTGTACTGGCTGTGCTGTGTCCAGGGTCACACAAGTGGCTGTGCTGTATAGTGACTGTGCATAGGTGGCATGCTGCACGCTGCTGTGTGCTGCGCTATACTCTGCTATACTGGCTGTGCTGTGTCCAGGGTCTCACAAGTGGCTGTGCTGTATAGTGACTGTGTATCGGGGGCATGCTGCATGCTGCTGTGTGCTGTACTATACTCTGCTATACTGGCTGTACTGTCTCCAGGGTCACACAAGTGGCTGTTCTGTATAGTGACTGTGTATAGGGGTCATGCTGCACGCTGCCAATTGCTGACCTGTACTCTGCTATACTGGCTGTACTGTCTCCAGGGTCTCGCAAGTGGCTGTGCTGTATAGTGACTGTGTATAGGGGGCATGCTGCACGCTGCTGTATGCTGCGCTATACTCTGCTATACTGGCTGTACTATGTCCAGGGTCTCACAAGTGGCTATGCTGTATAGTGACTGTGTATAGGTGACATGCTGCATGCTGCTGTGTGCTGTACTATACTCTGCTATACTGGCTGTGCTGTGTCCAGGGTCACACAAGTGGCTGTGCTGTATAGTGACTGTATATAGGGGGCATGCTGCACGCTGCTGTGTGCTGTGCTAGGTTCCGGTATGAAAGATAGATAGTGTCTAGTTAGACAGTCAATAGATAGACACCATATGTTAGATGGACATTAGGTCGACAGGGTCAAAAGGTCGACAGGTCAAAAGGTCGACAGCTCAAAAGGTCGACAGGGTCAAAAGGTCGACATGGAAAAGGTCGACAGGTCAAAAGGTCGACAGGTCAAAAGGTCGACAGGGTCAAAAGGTTGACATGGAAAAGGTCGACATGGAAAAGGTAGACACCATGTTTTTTGCATTTTTCTGGTTTGTGTGGATAGTTTTGTCATCTGGGACCCCCAGTTGTAGAAAGGCATACCCTCGCGGGGCTCGCTTCGCTCGCCACGCTTCGGGCACGGTGGCTCGCTGCGCTCGCCACAAGGTTTATAACCAACTCTATGCCGACATGGATAGAGAAAGTATGAAATAATCCAAAAACGTGTTACATTTAAAAAAAAAACATTTGTCTATCTTTTTTATGTCGACCATTTTCATGTCGACCTTTTGACCTGTCGACCTTTTGACATGTCGACCTTTTCCATGTCGACCTTTTGACCCTGTCGACCTTTTGACCCTGTCGACCTAATGTCCATCTAACATATGGTGTCTATCTATTGACTGTCTAACTAGACACTGTCTATCTATCAAATGGATAGGGCTGTGCTATACTCTGCTGTACTGGCTGTGCTGTGTCCAGGGTCTCACAAGTGGCTATGCTGTATAGTGACTGTGTATAGGGAACATGCTGCACGCTGCTATTTGCTGCACTGTACTCTGCTATACTGGCTATACTGTCTCCAGGGTCTCACAAGTGGCTGTGCTGTATAGTGACTGTGTATAGGGGGCATGCTGCACGCTGCTGTGTGCTGTGCTATACTCTGCTATACTGGCTGTACTGTCTCCAGGGTCACACAAGTGGCTATGCTGTATAGTGACTGTGTATAGGTGGCATGCTGCACGCTGCTGTGTGCTGCGCTATACTCTAGTATACTGGCTGTACTGTCTCCAGGGTCTCACAAGTGGCTATGCTGTGTAGTGACTGTGCATAGGTGGCATGCTGCACGCTGCTGTTTGCTGTGCTATACTCTGCTGTACTGGCTGTACTGTCTCCAGGGTCTCACAAGTGGCTGTGCTGTATAGTGACTGTGTATAGGGGGCATGCTGCACGCTGCTGTGTGCTGCGCTATACTCTGCTGTACTGGCTGTGCTGTGTCCAGAGTCTCACAAGTGGCTGTGCTGTATAGTGACTGTGTATAGGGGGCATGCTGCATGCTGCTGTGTGCTATACTATACTCTGCTGTACTGGCTGTGCTGTGTCCAGGGTCACACAAGTGGCTGTGCTGAATAGTGACTGTGTATAGGGGGCACAATGCTGTATACTGCGGTATACTCTGCTCTACTGGCTGTGCTGTGTCCAGGGTCTCACAAGTGGCTGTGCTGTATAGTGACTGTGTATAGGGGGCATGCTGCATGCTGCCATTTGCTGCACTGTACTCTGCTATACTGGCTGTGCTATGTCCAGGGTCTCACAAGTGGCTATGCTGTATAGTGACTGTGTATAGGTGGCATGCTGCACGCTGCTATGTGCTGTGCTATACTCTGCTGTACTGTCTCCAGTGTCTCACAAGTGGCTGTGCTGTATAGTGACTGTGTATAGGTGGCATGCTGCACACTGCTGTGTGCTGCACTATACTCTGCTATACTGGCTGTACTGTCTCCAGGGTCTCACAAGTGGCTATGCTGTTTAGTGACTGTGTATAGGGGGTGACAATGCTAAATTCCCTTGTCGTATAAACAACCCTTTATGAAGTCTAAGAACACTGTACGCTGTTTACTTAAGAAGTACCGTAATGGTACGCTAGTTGCGTAACGATCGCTCAGCCGTAGGCGAGACGCTCAAGCGTCACGTTCGCTCACGGCCCAGTGATCACAGGACACGTTATTGGCTATGACTAGAGTAATGATTCGCTATGGCGTAGCGGACGCTCGAGACCACGAGGAGATCACCAGCGGCGCAGACGCTCACAACGCTATACCTTTATGTCTAAACCTTATACCAAAGAAATACACGGAATACCTTAATGTGAATACAGGGTGTAAGTGCAACCTTGTGTAACCTGACTAACTACAAAGCTGCTTGAGCGTCACCGACGCTCAAGTGAACACTTAACACTATAGGAAATACACAGATACTGGTTTAGGGTCCAAAGCCTATTAACTGTATTATATCTAGTATACTTGTAAAAAGGGGATAACAGTACAAATGATACACTACAATATAACAAAGACTTCCTAACCAAAATACAATACTATCTAATACAATACAATACTAGTCTAGGGGAGATACGAGAGAAAGAGAAGGGAAAGAGAGAGAGACGGAGAGAGATGAGAGAAATTTGCTCACAGAAAGACAATGATTACGGAGAGAAACTTACGCACAAGGGTAAACGATCGCATGCGCCTGGACATCCAGCACCCGATTTTCAGCAATGAGAACCGTTGAAGAGTGAGAGCTGGATGTGGTCGGCCTGCCTATTTATGCCCCACACACAATGCAATCTCATAGTCCCTACAATCCCATTGTCCATTGGATGAAGGAATTCGACCCTGTATCACAACAAAAGGTCATAGGTTGATTCATACAGGTGGGCTGTGACGATTTCAAACAGCTCAGGTGGGTGGGGAACTAAGTTTCCCGCCGCATACCTGAGTATGAGTAAATAATAGAGATGGACATAAACTTCTTATGTCCATAACTATTCGCACGAGCGATTAATACGCTCCAAACCAACACCGGAATATTGCTAATTAAATACTCTTCCGATGGGTACCAAACACTGCTGTATGATTCCTGTTAGACCCTTCGTACGATACAAAGAGGGATTACTTTAAACAGGGACCTTCTATATTAACCAAACTTTCAGAAACTATCAAAGGGATCATGATCTATAAACTACATTAATTGTGAAAATATGTAACGAATGAGTCGCACGCTACGACTACATAAACTCTACCGTAAATACGCATACCGCGCCTGCGAGTGCACGCTATTGCGGGTATGCGCCTTCACGGGAGAGCGTACGCATGCGCAGCGCGGACCAGTGTGCGGTGCAAATATGGCAACGTGCATAGAGACATTTTTCTGACTTTGACAGTCCACCCTTTGGCAGTCAATAATAACTGCCACAAAACATTTAAGGAGAAAAATGCAAGTCAGGGGTTAATTGATTTCCATGGTGGGGTAAGGAAGAAGAGAGGAGTAGGTGTGAAGAGGGTATGACCTAGTGGGAAAGTAGAAGCATGTGTGTATGAGTCCATGTTTGGAGGGTCATGTATCATCGTGCCGTACGTGTGGTAAATCAAGCTTCGAGGTATTGCGAAGTATACATTTGAATTCCTTCTTATCCTGTGGTACAGGTCTGTGGATGGGCTGTCAAACTTTACCGAGCTCTTTTCGGATTTTGAACAAAATGGGGAGCACATTTTAGTTGATGATACATGAATGGGGGGGGTATGTGGTTGCTGATATCTGTGCCTGTATTCCCTATCGTCTATGTGTGTCATTACCTGAGGGTTGTAGAGATGAAGATAAAGAACACTTATGGAAAATGCAATGATATTCTATGTCAGGGAAATGTACATCTGTCGTCGAAGTTGTGTTCGGTATCTGTTGAGAGTCGTCTTCTTTGCGCTGTATTGCTCCTTGGGCATGAGCAACAAGCTTTGTCAGTGCCATCAGATTTACAAAAAAATGTTGGGCTAGCGTGAGTTTAAATGTACTAGGGAAACTGGGGATCCATGGCAAAGTTCATCAAGTGTCCATTTCTCAAGTGGTCAAAACTTCATCTTTGGTGCTTGTCTGTTGTCTGTATAGCGTCTCGTCAACTTCCTCGTCCAAGGGGGTCTTTGTATCTTGGAGAAAAGCAGAAAAACAGGTGAAAGAAACGGACCGTATAATCGCATTTTCATCACATTCGGGTTTCTATTATTGGGTCATAAATCAAATCCAGGTTAATTACAGTTTCCTCGCTCCTCACGCTCATCACTTTTGTACTTTGTTTGCACCTCATTAAAGCCTGCCCGCATCTAAATATCAATCCAATCGATATAACGACACCCAAGATACATAGTAGAAACTTTCCAACATCCATTATGACTCCTTGAGCCCAGTCTCCTAAACCGGAGAACCAATTTCGCGGGTTCAACCATGACACCCAACCAGTCAGCTCATTACCTACAGCAGCAAGGGTGAGATTGTGTTTTCGACGAAATTCCCACTTTAATTGCAGAATATCGTCCATCTTTTGGTCTATGACCTCTACCGGATCCTCGGTGCTATTCGTGATATAAGTGCAACACTTTATGCCGTACTGTGTTGCCAATGTAACACAATATCCGCCTGTTACTGCTGTAAGATAATTAAGAACCATCCTATGCTGAACTAGTTCTGTTTTATAAGCTTGAAGTTCTCTTCCAGTGTATCTAAACGTGTCATCATACATTTCAGTGATATTATCTAACAAATTGGCGAGTGCGGAAATGTATCTATAATTCATCACTCCCCGAGCGGTACGAGTGAAATCTAACGCTACCAGAACCTGAATCCCGGTGGATTCATGGATAAGATCAGAGGCCGGATGCTCTAACCTTTCTGACAGTTGTCTTTTAACTCGGTGCTCGTAATGAGTGTGAGTATAAGGAGCTTGGGCACCACGGTGTATGTCTTTCATTTTGTCATGTGTTACAGTCATCACTTCAGGCAATACTTTTCCAATATAACACAATCCTTCAGAGTTTGGGGCAAGCCACTTGTACGCCTTTCTCCCGCATATGAAATATGCATCATCGGGGAGAACATATGGGACGGAGAAGGACATGACCATGTTACAAACCTTCCAGGTGAAATCTCCTGACCCTAATTCTTCCATCTGCTTAATGCACGTATCAGTTTGTACGATATGTGCACAGTATCCTGGTGATACCTCTCCAACTCTAGTAATCCTATTTCCTAAGGTATATCGATACCGGAAAGATTTTCCTCTACTGGCTATGTGGCGTACCAGCTCTGTATCTGTAGGCATTCTATCTGCTCTGTGTGAAAAGGTCATGGTAAGGTTGCTCCATGACACTTCCCAATTTCCCGGTTTTCTGGGATTGGAGATATTGAAACATAAGAGGGACCTATCCACATGGTATTGGTGGAGCTTCAAACTAGGAGGGCTGGAGATATTAAACCTCCGGTCCACCGGTCTCCCACCATTTAGCTCAAGTACCTCCCCTAACGTTAAAGGAAATGGTACTAGCCCTGATTTGCTATGACCCTGAGGTACTTGAGAGCATACCCAACAATCTGTTTGGTTTAACCCGTTACCCACTAAAGAGTGATAGTCACTCAATGGATGCCGGTCCATATGGATATTAAAACTGGATTGGCATTTCTTTATGCATCCATCTTCAACCAGATTATCACAGAGCCTACAGATACAATTTTCTTTTTGAGCTAACAATCCTTCAAAGAAAATGTTTACAGATAACATGGTTGTTAGATCGTGCCCGGTACTCGCCTTTGCTTGGTGATTGGGTTGCTATTGGAAATTTACACCTCCGTCTCAGTCATTAGAACCTTTCTGGATCCTTTCTCGACCTCACTGGTACTCTCACCGAAACAGACTGCTCTGGTCAACATCCTGGTTAACGGGAAAATCCATATTGCAGTCTCTTGGGGCAAGTCCATCTTACAGGAGGAGAAAAGAAGAAATTTGTAAAGGGGGTATAAGAAAACAGTTTGAGGGGGGGGGGGGGAGAACTTGTTACGATAATAAGTTCTCTCGTCTTGTTGTTCTTCTTGTTCTGCTGTCCTCTCAAAGGTGCTGTCTCTCAGTCTTCCAAACGAACATTCTGGTGACGCAATATTCCTTCCCAACCGACGATCTTTCTGTAAGGAGCAAAAATCTGGCATTACCATTGGTCCAACTGAGGGGTGACATACCATCTTTAAACCATGGAAACATGAGTGGGAAGAGAGAGATAACAAAAAAAAACAAAAGAGGTAGAGAACAATTCATGTGCATATATACATTACATAACTCGACAATAACCACCAATGAGAAAAGAGAAACAAAACATTTTTAAACATTGTCAACATTAAGAAAACATTGTTAGCATTAGAAAAACATTGTCAGACTTATTAGGCTGTCATATCTATGTGTCTAATGGTCTCCTTGAGCAGTCCCTCCCCACCAGCACCTGCATTACTCCACTGTCTGTATCTGGCCAGAAATACATTGTGGCGGAGGTCATGCTGGGGTTTGGTAGACTTCTGCAAGGACCAAGTGGATATGCAATGTGTGAATTCTTACCAATACTAGTCAGAGATGGGGATAGAGAGAGAGAGAAAAAAAAACATTTTTCACAAATACATTTACAACTTTTCACCTGGTCATTCCTGTGTCTTCAGTGAATGACCTCCCACTTCATTAACCGTTACCTCAGGCTTGCCTCTATTCCTAACAATCACCTTTCCTGCCTATGTGATCCCTGATTATAATGGTGTGTATTGTAATTTTGCTCATTTCTTGGTCTAGGGGGTCTAACTTTATGTGGGTTATTACAGTTGCTAGCATAATGCCCTTCTCTCCTACAATGATAACAAATCCTGGGCTTCCTCCACGTGTCAATGACCTGAGGTTTTGGTTGATTTGATGCCTCCTTAAACGCTCGGATGCTCATCATCATCAATCGTTTCCCCTGTACTTCCCTGATTCCTTGGGTTTTATGATTATGGTGTTGTCTTTCTCTTGATCTACAATCTCTTGCAAAGTGTCCCTTTTTATGACAATTGTAACAGACTTCCATATCTGGATTTCTCACAGGGGTGTGGGGCTTTTGTTGGGGTGGTCTTGTGTTTTGGGCCTGTATATTTGCTGCCATTAACTCATCTCTTTGTGACTCTCTGTATCTGGTGATATTCTGATCATGATTGATGACGGCCTCTCTTAGTGCGGTCACCGAGATATCTCTCCAGTTTGGGTTGGTGGTCTGTACCCTTGTTTTTAATTCATCTTTTAAACCATTCATTAATACCTTAACCGCTATTTCTTTATGTTGTGCATTTGTCTTGATGTCTGCGATCCCAGTGTTTCTAGCCATTATTTGCAGTGCTCGATTGAAATAATTAGAAACATTTTCCCTTTCGTTTTACCTTATGGAGAGAATGTCATTCCACTTGACAGCAGCTGGGAAATATATTCCTAACTGTCGGTTAATCTGCCTAATACATTCCTGATTGTGTTCTTCCATACAAGGTACCTCCGTGTTTAATTTACAATCAGCAATGAACTTTTCAGGGTCAACACTGGAGGGCAAACATGCCCTCAGCACTGTCCGCCATTCTTTGTTGGTGGGTTCTGTGGCGTTTCCTAGTTCTTTAATAAACTTTTGACATTTGACTAGATTTTTCCTAGGATCAGGAAATTCAGACACAATTGATCTCAATTCGGTCCGGGACCAGAGACAGCGCATTGCACTGTCCTTGACGGGAATGATTCCCTGATCGTCAGTCTTCCCATTGGGGACTGAGATCACCCTGGCCAGATCGAGCTCAGTTACATCATCTTGTGTTGGTCTTACAATATGGGGTACATTTGTTTGTGCGTGATATGAAACATTGTACGTACCTGTGGACACGACCTCACCTGACCCTCCGTTAGGGGGTTCGATTATTGCCTTTACCAATTTGGTCGCGTCCACCTGGATGGCTTTTGTGATGGTTGCTGGAAGAGGTGCTGACATCGTTCTGGGCTCGCTTTCTTGTTTGTATTCCTGAGGGAAGTTTGACATGGGGTGCAACTTGCATAGGTTAATAGTTGTACATTCAACAGTATTACAATAATCATTGTTACAGTTATTACACTTATTCTTATAATCTATACTACAGTTGCTAAGAGCGTTTTTATTGTTCAACCTTGTGCTTTTCTCCGCAACCATAATCCTCCCCGATGCCATGTCTCTCCTCTCAAGATAAGATTCAGAAAAGTCAATTGACTCTCTTTGTAATTCACCTTCCTGTTGCCCTAACTGCACATAATCATAATGTTTACTTCGTCTCTTTGTTGGTTCAATGAGACATATCCTCCTCCTTAAATTTTGTAACACGTCTGGACTGAAGCTACCTATTCTTGGGACTTTGTCCCTGTCTTGTACAGTCATTCTCTCCCATTCATCACATAAAGATTCTGTGTGACTTCCGTATTTTTCACACATGATGTACCTTGCCGACCCAACGGGTCGGTTCTCTGAATCAACCCGAACCGAGGTTGATCGCCCCCTACCTGAACAACTGGCCCCCATAATTCTGCAGGTGTTGCTTATTCCTCCTTGGATCTTTATATCAAGGTTTTCAGCGAACCCTTACAAACAAACCAAGATGTCCTGGGCAGGCCGGCGGTGGCGGTTTACCAAGTACCCCACTTACTTCTCGCCCACGTTGGCCAGTACTGCAATAACTGTAACCAGAGCTGCTGTACCCAACCCAGGGCCCCTGTGAACCTTCTGTTTACTGGAACATATGAGGGTTACCCGAAGGACACTTACTCTTTCCAGTAAAGTTGGGGTTGTTAGATAGTTCCTGAGTGACCAGCGAACTTCCCTTTAAAAATAAAAAATTACACAAATCACGTCAGAATGTACAGATAGCGTTTGTGACCACTTTACTCTAATGGTATTAGGTCAGATTACTAACTACTGCACACAATTACGTGCGGTCCAATCGTTCAGTACATAAGCACTACTTGTCATGTACTGAAAGATCAATGGAATCGATGTTTCCGGCCGCGATTCCTTCAGCAAGAGCTTATGGCCTATATGGGTTCTGCACCAACACCCCAGGCGTTGTGCCTCTTGTACCTTTATAGCGGACCTCTTTGTCTATTTTACCTGTTACCTTATGACCTCCTGGTCTGTTACCGTCTGTTAATGACCTCCTGGTCTGTTACCTTATGACCTCCTGGTCTGTTACCTTATGGTCCGCTATACTCTAATGCTCAAATATTATTTAACCAAGGATGCCTCCCTAGCCACCGTATATGTCACTTACACGTGTGTCCCTTGACGAGTACCCGACTTTCCTTTTGGTTCAACCTCTTAAGTTATATAAACTTATGTAATAAAAACACACTCACTCAACACATGTACACTTTGTTTCTATATCTATTTCTGCGCAGAAATTGTCTTCAGTCCAACTGTGTTACCAATTAGGAGCAGGATCTGTTAAACTAAATTTCAGATTTTTCCAAAAATAGATTTGCGTTATTTACCGCGTCGCGTTATTTACCGCTGTGCGTTACTTATCGCCTTTGCGCTAATTATCGCTTTGCGCTAATTCAACTTTTCGTGACTTGAGCTACGTGGGCGTAACCAGACGCTACGTTGCGTAACGTACGCTGCGTGCGTCTGCCTTTTGGATTGCGTACGCAAGTCTTTTGTTAGGGACACGTGTACGCAAAACAAAGATCCACCGTAACACAATTTCTACCTTTATCAATGTAGATGATCCCTGATCATCTACCGCACACCACACTGACTGCCTTATCTCCCAGACAAGCCGTGTGTTGGTCTATACTTTAACTATTACCTCTACTATGAAATAACAGCAAATCTCTTTTAGCACTTTCTATCAACTATAAAACTTGGCAAACAGGAATAGTGATATACGAAATTTGAAAAAGAAATGCAGATAAAAGTATGCGTGCGTGTATACGCAAGACAGAAGAGAAATAAAACAGTTTTAAAAGACACAAGCGTTTTGTTCTTACTTCCGGTTCCCGGATTCCTTCAGCACTCTTTATCTAAGCGAAGCAGACGCTTATCCCGTCAGCACTGCGAGACAACCTCCCACCCTTTGCTGGGGGGATAATGTCTGCTGATCTACCTAGTGCAGATATGAGAAGGATAGGACGAGTCCCCAATTGACAATGCTAAATTCCCTTGTCGTATAAACAACCCTTTATGAAGTCTAAGAACACTGTACGCTGTTTACTTAAGAAGTACCGTAATGGTACGCTAGTTGCGTAACGATCGCTCAGCCGTAGGCGAGACGCTCAAGCGTCACGTTCGCTCACGGCCCAGTGATCACAGGACACGTTATTGGCTATGACTAGAGTAATGATTCGCTATGGCGTAGCGGACGCTCGAGACCACGAGGAGATCACCAGCGGCGCAGACGCTCACAACGCTATACCTTTATGTCTAAACCTTATACCAAAGAAATACACGGAATACCTTAATGTGAATACAGGGTGTAAGTGCAACCTTGTGTAACCTGACTAACTACAAAGCTGCTTGAGCGTCACCGACGCTCAAGTGAACACTTAACACTATAGGAAATACACAGATACTGGTTTAGGGTCCAAAGCCTATTAACTGTATTATATCTAGTATACTTGTAAAAAGGGGATAACAGTACAAATGATACACTACAATATAACAAAGACTTCCTAACCAAAATACAATACTATCTAATACAATACAATACTAGTCTAGGGGAGATACGAGAGAAAGAGAAGGGAAAGAGAGAGAGACGGAGAGAGATGAGAGAAATTTGCTCACAGAAAGACAATGATTACGGAGAGAAACTTACGCACAAGGGTAAACGATCGCATGCGCCTGGACATCCAGCACCCGATTTTCAGCAATGAGAACCGTTGAAGAGTGAGAGCTGGATGTGGTCGGCCTGCCTATTTATGCCCCACACACAATGCAATCTCATAGTCCCTACAATCCCATTGTCCATTGGATGAAGGAATTCGACCCTGTATCACAACAAAAGGTCATAGGTTGATTCATACAGGTGGGCTGTGACGATTTCAAACAGCTCAGGTGGGTGGGGAACTAAGTTTCCCGCCGCATACCTGAGTATGAGTAAATAATAGAGATGGACATAAACTTCTTATGTCCATAACTATTCGCACGAGCGATTAATACGCTCCAAACCAACACCGGAATATTGCTAATTAAATACTCTTCCGATGGGTACCAAACACTGCTGTATGATTCCTGTTAGACCCTTCGTACGATACAAAGAGGGATTACTTTAAACAGGGACCTACTATATTAACCAAACTTTCAGAAACTATCAAAGGGATCATGATCTATAAACTACATTAATTGTGAAAATATGTAACGAATGAGTCGCACGCTACGACTACATAAACTCTACCGTAAATACGCATACCGCGCCTGCGAGTGCACGCTATTGCGGGTATGCGCCTTCACGGGAGAGCGTACGCATGCGCAGCGCGGACCAGTGTGCGGTGCAAATATGGCAACGTGCATAGAGACATTTTTCTGACTTTGACAGGGGCATGCTGCACGCTGCTGTGTGCTGCGCTATACTCTGCTGTACTGGCTGTGCTGTGTCCAGGGTCACACAAGTGGCTGTGCTATATAGTGACTGTGCATAGGTGGCATGCTGCACGCTGCTGTGTGCTGCGCTATACTCTGCTATACTGGCTGTGCTGTGTCCAGGGTCTCACAAGTGGCTGTGCTGTATAGTGACTGTGTATAGGTGGCATGCTGCACGCTGCTGTGTGCTGCGCTATACTCTGCTATACTGGCTGTGCTATGTCCAGGGTCTCACAAGTGGCTATGCTGTATAGTGACTGTATATAGGTGGCATGCTGCACGCTGCAGTGTGCTGCGCTATACTCTGCTATACTGACTGTGCTGTGTCCAGGGTCACACAAGTGGCTGTGCTGTATAGTGACTGTGTATAGGTGGCATGCTGCACGCTGCTGTGTGATGTACTATACTCTGCTGTACTGGCTGTGCTGTGTCCAGGGTCACACAAGTGGCTGTGCTGTATAGTGACTGTGTATAGGGGGCACAATGCTGTATACTGCGGTATACTCTGCTCTACTGGCTGTGCTGTGTCCAGGGTCTCACAAGTGGCTGTGCTGTATAGTGACTGTGTATAGGGGGCATGCTGCACGCTGCCATTTGCTGCACTGTACTCTGCTATACTGGCTGTGCTATGTCCAGGGTCTCACAAGTGGCTATGCTGTATAGTGACTGTGTATAGGTGGCATGCTGCACGCTGCTGTGTGCTGTGCTATACTCTGCTGTACTGGCTGTACTGTCTCCAGCGTCTCACAAGTGGCTGTGCTGTATAGTGACTGTGTATAGGTGGCATGCTGCACGCTGCTGTGTGCTGCGCTATACTCTGCTATACTGGCTGTGCTGTCTCCAGGGTCTCACAAGTGGCTATGCTGTATAGTGACTGTGTATAGGGGTCATGCTGCACGCTGCTGTGTGCTGCGCTATACTCTGCTGTACTGGCTGTGCTGTGTCCAGGGTCACACAAGTGGCTGTGCTGTATAGTGACTGTGCATAGGTGGCATGCTGCACGCTGCTGTGTGCTGCGCTATACTCTGCTATACTGGCTGTGCTGTGTCCAAGGGTCTAACAAGTGGCTGTGCTGTATAGTGACTGTGTATAGGTGGCATGCTGCACGCTGCTGTGTGCTGCGCTATAATCTGCTATACTGGCTGTGCTATGTCCAGGGTCTCACAAGTGGCTATGCTGTATAGTGACTGTGTATAGGTGGCATGCTGCACGCTGCTGTGTGCTGCGCTATACTCTGCTATACTGGCTGTGCTGTGTCCAGGGTCACACAAGTGGTTGTGCTGTATAGTGACTGTGTATAGGTGGCATGCTGCACGCTGCTGTGTGCTGTGCTATACTCTGCTGTACTGGCTGTACTGTCTCCAGGGTTTCACAAGTGGCTGTACTGTATAGTGACTGTGCATAGGCGGCATGCTGCACGCTGCTGTTTGCTGCGCTATACTCTGCTATACTGGCTGTGCTGTGTCCAGGGTCACACAAGTGGTTGTGCTGTATAGTGACTGTGTATAGGTGGCATGCTGCACGCTGCTGTGTGCTGTGCTATACTCTGCTGTACTGGCTGTACTGTCTCCAGTGTCTCACAAGTGGCTGTGCTGCATAGTGACTGTGAATAGGTGGCATGCTGCACGCTGCTGTGTGCTGCGCTATACTCTGCTATACTGGCTGTACTGTCTCCAGGGTCTCACAAGTTGCTGTGCTGTATAGTGACTGTGTATAGGGGGCATGCTGCACGCTGCTGTGTGCTGCTCTATACTCTGCTGTACTGGCTGTGCTGTGTCCAGGGTCACACAAGTGGCTGTGCTGTATAGTGACTGTGTATAGGGGGCACAATGCTGTATACTGCGGTATACTCTGCTCTACTGGCTGTGCTGTGTCCAGGGTCTCACAAGTGGCTGTGCTGTATAGTGACTGTGCATAGGGGGCATGCTGCACGCTGCTGTGTGCTGCGCTATACTCTGCTATACTGGCTGTGCTATGTCCAGGGTCTCACAAGTGGCTGTGCTGTATAGTGACTGTGTATAGGGGGCATGCTGCACGCTGCTGTGTGCTACGCTATACTCTGCTATACTGGCTGTGCTATGTCCAGGGTCTCACAAGTGGCTATGCTGTATAGTGACTGTGTATAGGTGGCATGCTGCATGCTGCTGTGTGCTGTACTATACTCTGCTGTACTGGCTGTGCTGTGTCCAGGGTCTCACAAGTGGCTGTGCTGTATAGTGACTGTGTATAGGGGGCATGCTGCACGCTGCCATTTGCTGCACTGTACTCTGCTATACTGGCTGTGCTGTGTCCAGGGTCTCACAAGTGGCTATGCTGTATAGTGACTGAGTGTAGGTGGCATGCTGCACGCTGCTGTGTGCTGTGCTATACTCTGCTGTACTGGCTGTACTGTCTCCAGGGACTCACAAGTGGCTGTGCTGTATAGTGACTGTGTATAGGTGGCATGCTGCACGCTGCTGTGTGCTGCGCTATACACTGGCTGTACTGTCTCCAGGATCTCACAAGTGGCTATGCTGTATAGTGACTGTGCATAGGTGGCATGCTGCACGCTGCTGTGTGCTGTGCTATACTCTGCTATACTGGCTGTGCTGTGTCCAGGGTCTCACAAGTGGCTGTGCTGTATAGTGACTGTGTATAGGTGGCATGCTGCACGCTGCTGTGTGCTGCGCTATACTCTGCTATACTGGCTGTGCTATGTCCAGGGTCTCACAAGTGGCTGTGCTGTATAGTGACTGTGCATAGGTGGCATGCTGCACGCTGCTGTTTGCTGCGCTATACTCTGCTGTACTGGCTGTACTGTCTCCAGGGTCTCACAAGTGGCTGTGCTGTATAGTGACTGTGTATAGGGGGCATGCTGCACGCTGCTGTGTGCTGCGCTATACTCTGCTGTACTGGCTGTGCTGTGTCCAGGGTCACACAAGTGGCTGTGCTGTTTAGTGACTGTGCATAGGTGGCATGCTGCATGCTGCTGTGTGCTGCGCTATACTCTGCTGTACTGGCTGTGCTGTGTCCAGGGTCTCACAAGTGGCTGTGCTGTATAGTGACTGTGTATAGGGGGCATGCTGCATGCTGCTGTGTGCTGTACTGTACTCTGCTATACTGGCTGTGCTATGTCCAGGGTCACACAAGTGGCTGTGCTGTATAGTGACTGTGTATAGGGGGTACAATGCTGTATACTGCGGTATACTCTGCTCTACTGGCTGTGCTGTGTCCAGGGTCTCACAAGTGGCTGTGCTGTATAGTGACTGTGTATAGGGGGCACAATGCTGTATACTGCGGTATACTCTGCTCTACTGGCTGTACTGTCTCCAGGGTCTCACAAGTGGCTGTGCTGTATAGTGACTGTGTATAGGGGGCATGTTGCACGCTGCCATTTGCTGCACTGTACTCTGCTATACTGGCTGTACTGTCTCCAGGGTCTCACAGGTGGCTATGCTGTATAGTGACTGTGTATAGGGGGCATGCTGCACGCTGCTGTGTGCTGTGCTATACTCTGCTGCACTGGCTGTACTGTGTCCAGGGTCACACAAGTGGCTGTGCTGTATAGTGACTGTGTATAGGGGGCACAATGCTGTATACTGCGGTATACTCTGCTCTCCTGGCTGTGCTGTGTCCAGGGTCTCACAAGTGGCTATGCTGTATAGTGACTGTGTATAGGTGGCATGCTGCATGCTGCGGTGTGCTATACTATACTCTGCTGTACTGGCTGTGCTGTGTCCAGGGTCACACAAGTGGCTGTGCTGTATAGTGACTGTGTATAGGGGGCACAATGCTGTATACTGCGGTATACTCTGCTCTACTGGCTGTGCTGTGTCCAGGGTCTCACAAGTGGCTGTACTGTATAGTGACTGTGTATAGGGGGCATGCTGCACGCTGCCATTTGCTGCACTGTACTCTGCTATACTGGCTGTGCTATGTCCAGGGTCTCACAAGTGGCTATGCTGTATAGTGACTGTGTATAGGTGGCATGCTGCACGCTGCTGTGTGCTGTGCTATACTCTGCTGTACTGGCTGTACTGTCTCCAGGGTCTCACAAGTGGCTGTGCTGTATAGTGACTGTGTATAGGTGGCATGCTGCACGCTGCTGTGTGCTGCGCTATACTCTGCTATACTGGCTGTACTGTCTCCAGGGTCTCACAAGTGGCTATGCTGTATAGTGACTGTGTATAGGGGTCATGCTGCACGCTGCTGTGTGCTGCGCTATACTCTGCTGTACTGGCTGTGCTGTGTCCAGGGTCACACAAGTGGCTGTGCTGTATAGTGACTGTGCATAGGTGGCATGCTGCACGCTGCTGTGTGCTGCGCTATACTCTGCTATACTGGCTGTGCTGTGTCCAAGGGTCTAACAAGTGGCTGTGCTGTATAGTGACTGTGTATAGGTGGCATGCTGCACGCTGCTGTGTGCTGCGCTATAATCTGCTATACTGGCTGTGCTATGTCCAGGGTCTCACAAGTGGCTATGCTGTATAGTGACTGTGTATAGGTGGCATGCTGCACGCTGCTGTGTGCTGCGCTATACTCTGCTATACTGGCTGTGCTGTGTCCAGGGTCACACAAGTGGTTGTGCTGTATAGTGACTGTGTATAGGTGGCATGCTGCACGCTGCTGTGTGCTGTGCTATACTCTGCTGTACTGGCTGTACTGTCTCCAGGGTTTCACAAGTGGCTGTACTGTATAGTGACTGTGCATAGGCGGCATGCTGCACGCTGCTGTTTGCTGCGCTATACTCTGCTATACTGGCTGTGCTGTGTCCAGGGTCACACAAGTGGTTGTGCTGTATAGTGACTGTGTATAGGTGGCATGCTGCACGCTGCTGTGTGCTGTGCTATACTCTGCTGTACTGGCTGTACTGTCTCCAGTGTCTCACAAGTGGCTGTGCTGCATAGTGACTGTGAATAGGTGGCATGCTGCACGCTGCTGTGTGCTGCGCTATACTCTGCTATACTGGCTGTATTGTCTCCAGGGTCTCACAAGTTGCTGTGCTGTATAGTGACTGTGTATAGGGGGCATGCTGCATGCTGCTGTGTGCTGCTCTATACTCTGCTGTACTGGCTGTGCTGTGTCCAGGGTCACACAAGTGGCTGTGCTGTATAGTGACTGTGTATAGGGGGCACAATGCTGTATACTGCGGTATACTCTGCTCTACTGGCTGTGCTGTGTCCAGGGTCTCACAAGTGGCTGTGCTGTATAGTGACTGTGCATAGGGGGCATGCTGCACGCTGCTGTGTGCTGCGCTATACTCTGCTATACTGGCTGTGCTATGTCCAGGGTCTCACAAGTGGCTGTGCTGTATAGTGACTGTGTATAGGGGGCATGCTGCACGCTGCTGTGTGCTACGCTATACTCTGCTATACTGGCTGTGCTATGTCCAGGGTCTCACAAGTGGCTATGCTGTATAGTGACTGTGTATAGGTGGCATGCTGCATGCTGCTGTGTGCTGTACTATACTCTGCTGTACTGGCTGTGCTGTGTCCAGGGTCTCACAAGTGGCTATGCTGTATAGTGACTGTGCATAGGTGGCATGCTGCACGCTGCTGTGTGCTGCGCTATACTCTGCTATACTGGCTGTGCTGTGTCCAGGGTCTCACAAGTGGCTGTGCTGTATAGTGACTGTGTATAGGTGGCATGCTGCACGCTGCTGTGTGCTGCGCTATACTCTGCTATACTGGCTGTGCTATGTCCAGGGTCTCACAAGTGGCTGTGCTGTATAGTGACTGTGCATAGGTGGCATGCTGCACGCTGCTGTGTGCTGCGCTATACTCTGCTATACTGGCTGTGCTGTGTCCAGGGTCTCACAAGTGGCTGTGCTGTATAGTGACTGTGTATCGGGGGCATGCTGCACGCTGCTGCGCTATACTCTGCTATACTGGCTGTACTGTCTCCAGGGTCTCACAGGTGGTTATGCTGTATAGTGACTGTGTATAGGTGACATGCTGCACGCTGCTGTGTGCTGCGCTATACTCTGCTATACTGGCTGTGCTGTGTCCAGGGTCTCACAAGTGGCTGTGCTGTATAGTGACTGTGCATAGGGGGCATCCTGCACGCTGCTGTGTGCTGCGCTATACTCTGCTATACTGGCTGTGCTGTGTCCAGTGTCTTACAAGTGGCTGTGCTGTATAGTGACTGTGTATAGGAGGCACAATGCTGTATACTGCGGTATACTCTGCTATACTGGCTGTGCTGTGTCCAGGGTCACACAAGTGGCTGTGCTGTATAGTGACTGTATAGGTGGCATGCCGCACGCTGCTGTGTGCTGTACTATACTCTGCTGTACTGGATGTGCTGTGTCCAGGGTCTCACAAGTGGCTATGCTGTATAGTGACTGTGTATATGGGGCATGCTGCTTTGTACGGTTGGTGCGCTTTACCTAGTGCACTTTGTTCACGTGCATCTATAAGCCCTGTGACTCCACGCAGTTTGAACCGAGCTGCAAGTTCAGAACAGATAAAACTATATATAGATCTATTGTTTGTACTGTTCTGTGCACTGTACCCCAGTACGCTGTGGCAATGTTTCATAGATGTGCTATAAACTGTCGTGTGTTTGTGCCGCTGCTCTGTCGCTTAGTAACCAGCCAGCTCGCTGCAGACTTTGGCCAATATTGGTGAAAACAATTTTGTGAGCTGTGAGGTGGTCAAAAGTGACTGGAAATGACTGAAAATTAATGTTATTGAGGAACAACAAAAAGGCCCAAAATATGTGATCTTAGCTTTTTTGTCAAATTTTTAAAAAAATAAATAAAAAAAAATGCTAATTCAAAACCAGTTGTGGTCGTTTGGCAAATCCAAATCCAAAGCAGACGAATCAGCCAACGCCAAATCCAAATCCAGCAAAAATGGTCCGGCGCACATCTCTACTTGTTAGTGAACGGATTGGGACTTTGCAATTATTTGGGTTGCGTCCATTTTGTGGGATTTATCTAGGGACCCATTTATCAAATAATATTTGCGGCTATGGCTGTGTACACATCACATCGATGTTCTCTCGATACGACATCGTCTGCGATTGGGCCCCGACATCGGTAAATGCATACACACTTGCTGATGTCGGCTGCAATGGGGGGGGGGGGGGGGGGGGGGCATGCAATATAAATATCGCAGCAATATCACACATCGGACCTGCATGCAGGGAGACGCTGCAGGGAACTTAGGGGGGGGGGCTGGACTGTTACTCAATCAAGCCCTACCCCCCAGTAAAAATGACGCAATTCGATCATTTTAGCCCCTCCCCCACTCCTGCTGTGTGCTGGGCTGCAATGAGGCCAGGGGATGCGCTTATAAAATCAGTATTTTTCTCTAAGGGTGCATGGCCACGCCTCCTGTGATTAGGCCACACACCCTGAAAAGTACTTGGGCCCACCCTGGCTCTCTACTGCCCTGTAAGCATTGGGATGTATGGTGTATCTCTGAGGGAAGAGACAGACACGTATCAGGTAACTGTAATACACAATTACTATGTGTCTGCTGAACTGGAATAAATGACTGTAGAACTTGTCCGGGCTTCTTCCAGTTCATTCATTAATGAGACCTTGGAACCTGATGGACTCGTTAGGCCTTAAATGAAGCCAGGAGAAGTCCGTTGCAGAATTGTGTTATACAGCCAATCACCGATGGAAGTCCCGCTATTGCCGTGACTGAGGCACCTTTCCTGCTCCCGGTCACATGATATGAGTGTCAGTCCGCAGGGTTAAATCGTGGTATGGACTATTTCATGTGGCCGGTGTCCATCATACAGTACCTTCCACAGACCCACCATGTACTGAATGCACCCATTCCACTCCCAGACACAGAACTTTGTGGGACCCATAGCAACATTTTGAAGGTGCCTCTGTCCCAATGCCTCTAGAGAGACACTTCTCCACAGCGGTTGTTCATTTGCTCCTCTACTAGTGCCCCAAGTTCACATTATGCCACATTGTAGTGCCCCCAGTTCACATTATACCACATCATAGTGCCCCCAGTTCACATTATACCACATTATAGTGCTCCCAGTTCACATTATATCACATTATAGTTCCCCCAGTTCACATTATATCACATTATAGTTCCCCCAGTTCACATTATATCACATTGTAGTGCCCCCAGTTCACATTATGCCACATTATAGTGCCCCCAGTTCATATTATGGCACATTGTAGTGCCCCCAGTTCACATTATGCCACATTATAGTGCCCCCAGTTCATATTATGGCACATTGTAGTGCCCCCAGTTCACATTATGCCACATTGTAGTGCCCCAGTTCACATTATACCACATCATAGTGCCCCCAGTTCACATTATACCACATTATAGTGCTCCCAGTTCACATTATATCACATTATAGTTCCCCCAGTTCACATTATATCACATTATAGTTCCCCTAGTTCACATTATATCACATTGTAGTGCCCCCAGTTCACATTATGCCACATTATAGTGCCCCCAGTTCATATTATGGCACATTGTAGTGCCCCCAGTTCACATTATGCCACATTATAGTGCCCCCAGTTCATATTATGGCACATTGTAGTGCCCCCAGTTCACATTATGCCACATTGTAGTGCCCCAGTTCACATTATGCCACATTGTAGTGCCCCAGTTCACATTATGCCACATTGTAGTGCCTTCAGTTCACATTATGCCACATTGTAGTGCCTTCAGTTCACATTATGTTACATTGTAGTGCCACCCGTTCACATTCCACCACATTGTAGTGCCACCTGCTCACATTATGCCACATTGCAGTGCCCCCCAGGTCACATTATGCCACATTGCTTTACCACGTTTAATTTATTCCACATTGTAGTGCCACTAGTCTAATTTATGCCACATTGTAGTGCCCCCATCACATTATGCTATACTGCAGTGCCCCAAATACACATTGTCACATTGCTGTGTTACTGTTAGGGTCTCCTGCCCTGTGCTGCCACGTCGTCATGGCAACCGGGAGACAAGTGCTAGCGGAGTAACCTGAGCGCAGCTGATACTCCGGTTCGGGTCTTGTGCTGTGCAGTGGTTACAGGCTCTGTGCACGGCAGGGGATCCGGTGCTGGTTTTTGTGCTCACAGTCTGTGAGGTCTGAGTGGGGCGTGGACAGCACCTGCTTTATAAGGCCTCTTCTCAGGTTAAGCAGATGCTGCTGAATCTTTGTTGGTTAGTCAGTTCCTGAAAGTTAGCTAGTACTGTGTAGCTTTGTATTTGTTGTTGCTTACTGCAAATAGGCCTGGGGATTTGGTACTACACTCTGCCAACCCAGACCTAGCAGTAAGACTGGAGTCAGTCGTTTAGCTTGCTGGGGTTCTTTTACTACT
This sequence comes from Pseudophryne corroboree, assembly GCF_028390025.1. NCBI lineage: Eukaryota > Metazoa > Chordata > Amphibia > Anura > Myobatrachidae > Pseudophryne > Pseudophryne corroboree. Next base: position 6,146,204 of record NC_086449.1, on the reverse strand, counting down.
CTGTGAACTTAGCAAGTTTGCGGCTGTATTCTAAGACTTGCCTGCCTAAATCCTGTCTCACTGTGCAAGGTGTCAGGTGTCAGTTTAGTGGCAGTAAGCTAAACCTGTGCACTGCAAGTGAGGATTAGGATTGTGGAGACTCTCCTTGTGTCTATCATTCCATCTCTGACCAAGGAGTTTACTGCCACACCCGTTGGTAACCCTTTAGGGTTTTGCTGTTGCCCTTAGCAACAGCATTTCGGGTTCTCTACGTATTAAAACACAACATCTTGCTTTTCCCATCTGAGCATTACTAATACTAGGGAGACACCCAGTTCCTTAGCCTCTGGGCTTCTCTGTTCACTTTGTGTGTATTTTGTTACCCTATCACCTTCTGTGTACGTAATGTCATATTCCCCAGTCTGTCTGTGAGTTCATTTGTTTTGCATACCTATCCGTTCAGACACCAGTACATTCCTGCAGGCACTGGTGTGCATAACAGTTCAAACACCAGTGCATTCCTGCAGGCACTGGAGTGCATAACAGTTCTGACACCAGTACATTCCTGCAGGCACTGGTGTGCATAACATATTCAGCAGCCTAATACTCCTGTTGAAATTTTGTGGGAATATGGAGCATACCCCTCAAAATACGTTGCAACAGGTGGTCGATCAGGTGCAGGTCCTGACTCGACAATTTAATGATTTGTCCATTAAAATGCACACCTCCCAGGCCGCTGGTGGAGCTCCCGCAGCAGCAGCACCTTCAGGGGTTAAGGAGCCGAAAGTAAATCTCCCGGATTATTTTTCTGGAGATCGCTCGCAGTTCTTTTGTTTCAAGGAGAGCTGCAAGCTATACTTCCGGCTTAGGCCTCAGTCTTCTGGGTCGGAGATTCAGCGGGTGGGCATAGTGATTTCCTTGCTACAAGGAGACCCACAGGTCTGGGCATATGGGTTGCAGCCTGACTGTCCGTCGCTTAAAAGTGTTGATGCTTTTTTTACGGCACTGGGCATGTTGTATGATGACCCTGACAAGACGGCCTCAGCCGAGGCTCAGATTTCGATCCTTAAGCAAGGGCGAAGGCCAGTTGAGGTTTACTGTACGGAGTTTCGGAGGTTGGCCCATGATACCCAGTGGAATGACCCAGCCCTGAGACACCAGTACCGAAGAGGTCTTTCTAACCAGATAAAGGACCAACTGGTACAATATCCCTTGCCTGATAGCTTGGATCAGCTCATGCAGTTATCCATCCGGGTGGATAGACGGCTGAGAGAGCGTAGGCTTGAAAGGGAGACTGAGGTTTCCTTCTTTCCCAAGGGAACCTCAGACTCTGAGGAATTTTCCGAGGAGCCTATGCAGATTGGGGCTACCCGCCTCTCCTCGCATGAGAAGACGCGGAGGAGACAGCAGGGGTTGTGTTTGTACTGTGGGAATAAAGGTCATGTGGTAGTATCATGCCCAGAAAAGCCGGAAAACTTCAGGGCCTGAGGGTGATGGGAAATATCCTGTCAGGCCAGAAGTCAGAATTTCCCAAGAAGACTTTTATCATTCCGGTGACCTTGAAGATCCTCGGTCAAACTGTCAAGACTGAGGCCTTTGTGGACAGTGGGGCCGACGGGGTTTTTATGGACCGCCAATTCGCCCTGAAACACTCTGTTCCCCTAGTACCCTTGGCATCAGAAATTGAGATTTGTGGGTTAAACGGGGAACCATTATCCCAAGGTAAAATTACCTCTTGCACTAGCCAGATTTCTTTGTTTATTGGAGCCACACACTCTGAAAAATTGTCCTTTTATGTGACTGTCTGTACTTTTGCCCCATTGGTGTTGGGGTTACCCTGGTTAAGGGCCCACAATCCTCAATTTGACTGGGTCTCTGGGGAGATTCTTAGTTGGGGTACTGATTGTTTCAGGAGTTGCTTCAGCCTTCCAGTCAGGCTCTCGCAGCTAAGTTTGCCAGGATTGCCAGGGTGTTATGCAGATTTTGCGGACATGTTCTCCAAAAAAGTTGCAGAGGTACTACCTCCCCATCGCCCCTATGACTGTGCCATTGATTTGTTGCCAAATGCTAAGCTTCCCAAGAGCAGGTTGTACTCCCTGTCACGTCCTGAGACTCAGGCTATGGCAGAGTACATTCAGGAGAACTTGGCTAAGGGATTTATCAGACCTTCACAGTCTCCAGTTGGTTCGGGGTTCTTCTTCGTGGGTAAAAAGGACGGTTCGTTGCGACCCTGCATCGACTTCAGGGAATTGAACCGTATCACGATTAAAAACTCATACCCACTGCCTCTCATTTCGGTCTTGTTTGACCAGCTTCGTACTGCCACCATTTTTTCTAAGATTGACCTACGCGGTGCGTACAATCTAATCCGAATAAGAGAGGGGGATGAATGGAAGACTGCCTTTAATACCCACTCAGGGCATTATGAATATTTGGTGATGCCTTTTGGGCTCTGTAATGCCCCGGCAGTCTTCCAGGATTTCATGAATGATGTGCTCAGGGAATATTTGGATAGATTCTTAGTTGTATACTTAGATGACATCCTAATCTTCTCCCATTCCCTGGAAGAACATCGGAAGTATGTACGCTTAGTCCTCCAGAAACTCAGAGACCACCGGCTTGGGGCGAAGCTGGAGAAGTGCGAATTTGAAGTTCAGCAAATCGCATTTCTAGGATATATTATCTCCCCAGAAGGTTTCCAAATGGAGGGTTCCAAGGTACAGGCAGTCCTGGATTGGGTGCAGCCCACTAGTTTGAAGGCGCTTCAGCGTTTCCTGGGCTTTGTGAATTTTTATAGACGATTTATCGCTGGATTTTCGTCTATAGTGGCGGCCTTGGTGGCACTCACTAAGAAAGGGGCGGATGTTGCTCACTGGTCTTGTGAGGCTAAAGCGGCTTTTGCCCGTCTCAAAAGGGCATTTGTATCGGCCAAGGTGCTGCGACACCCAGATCCAGAGCGTCCTTTTGTGGTGGAGGTGGATGCCTCTGAGATGGATATTGGGGCAGTGCTTTCTCAGATGGGAGTGTCTGATAATCGCCTTCATCCCTGTGCTTACTTTTCCCGTAAATTTTCGCCTGCCGAGATGAATTATGACGTGGGTAACCGGGAATTGTTGGCTATTAAGGATGCACTCGAGGAGTGGAGACACTGGCTTGAGGGGGCTGAGTTTGTGGTCTCAATTCTCACCGACCATAAGAATCTGGCATATTTAGAGTCAGCGAAGCGTCTCAATGCCAGGCAGGCACGATGGGCTTTGTTTTTTGCTCGCTTTAATTTTTTGATAACATATCGCCCTGGGTCAAAAAACATCAAGGCTGATGCGCTCTCGCGGAGTTTTGCTCCAATCCAGGAGACCACCGAGGAGCCGTTGCCCATTGTGTCCCCATCATGTATTAAAGTGGGCATTACCCAGGACCTCTTATCATTAGTCCTTAGAGCACAGGAGCAGGCTCCTCCAGACCTTCCGGTAGGTCTTTTGTTTGTGCCTCCTAGGTTAAGACAGCGAGTGTTCCTGGAATTCCATGCCAAGAAGTCGGCAGGTCACCCGGGTATTGCCAGAACTCGGGAGTTGCTATCTAGGGCGGTGTGGTGGCCCTCGGTGGCTAAGGATGTGGATCAGTGGGTTCGGGCATGTGACATCTGTGCCCGAAATAAGACTCCTAGAGGGGTTCCTGTTGGCCCATTACATCCACTCTCTATCCCATCTAAGCCATGGACCCACATTTCAATGGATTTTGTGGTGGACTTGCCCAAATCCTCGGGGATGACAGCCATCTGGGTTGTCGTTGACAGGTTTTCGAAGATGGCGCACTTCGTTCCACTGGTTGGGCTGCCATCGGCCAGACGCCTGTCTGAATTATTTATGCTGCATGTTGTGCGTCTCCACGGGTTGCCACTTGATGTGGTCTCTGACCGCGGATCCCAGTTTGTGGCCAAATTCTGGAGGGCATTTTGTTCCGATCTCCAGATTTCTGTCAGCTTGTCGTCAGGCTACCATCCGCAGTCTAATGGGCAGACTGAAAGGGTGAACCAGTCCTTGGAGCAGTTCCTCAGGTGTTATGTCTCCAAGTGTCAGACTGACTGGGTTGCTCATCTGTCCATGGCGGAGTTTGCCTATAACAACGCGGCTCACTCTGCTACAGGGATCTCTCCCTTCCTTTGTGTGTATGGGCATCATCCTAAGGCCAATTCTTTTGACCCCCTGGACTCCACGCCTGGTGGTTCCTCTGTGGTTTCGGTCCTTAGAGGTATTTGGTGGAAAGTGAAGAAAGCCCTTGTGTCTGTGTCATTAGTGACCAAAAGGGTTTTTGATAAGCGGAAAAGACCCTGCAGCTTCAAATTAGGAGACTTCGTCTGGTTGTCTACCAAGAATTTGAAGTTGAGACAGCCATCTCATAAGTTAGGCCCCCGGTTCATCGGCCCTTATAAGATCACCAGGGTTATCAATCCGGTGGCATTTCAGTTAGATCTGCCCCGTTCTTTGGGTATCAATAAAACATTTCATTGTTCCCTTTTAAAACGGGCGATTAGTAATCCTTCTTCCAGTGGAAGACCTTCCCCTCTTCTGATACGTGGCCAGAGGGAGTTTGTTGTTGAAAGGATTCTTGACTCCAAGATGGTTCGGGGTCGGCTGTCATTTTTGGTGCACTGGAAGGGGTATGGCCCGGAGGAGCGGTCGTGGGTGCGAAGTTGTGATCTTCATGCCCCCAGACTGATACGCTCTTTCTTCTCGCAGTTCCCCGATAAACCCGGTGGTAGGGGTTCTTTGACCCCTCGTCAGAGGGGGGGTACTGTTAGGGTCTCCTGCCCTGTGCTGCCACGTCGTCATGGCAACCGGGAGACAAGTGCTAGCGGAGTAACCTGAGCGCAGCTGATACTCCGGTTCGGGTCTTGTGCTGTGCAGTGGTTACAGGCTCTGTGCACGGCAGGGGATCCGGTGCTGGTTTTTGTGCTCACAGTCTGTGAGGTCTGAGTGGGGCGTGGACAGCACCTGCTTTATAAGGCCTCTTCTCAGGTTAAGCAGATGCTGCTGAATCTTTGTTGGTTAGTCAGTTCCTGAAAGTTAGCCAGTACTGTGTAGCTTTGTATTTGTTGTTGCTTACTGCAAATAGGCCTGGGGATTTGGTACTACACTCTGCCAATCCAGACCTAGCAGTAAGACTGGAGTCAGTCGTTTAGCTTGCTGGGGTTCTTTTACTACTCTGTGAACTTAGCAAGTTTGCGGCTGTATTCTAAGACTTGCCTGCCTAAATCCTGTCTCACTGTGCAAGGTGTCAGGTGTCAGTTTAGTGGCAGTAAGCTGAACCAGTGCACTGCAAGTGAGGACTAGGATTGTGGAGACTCTCCTTGTGTCTATTACTCCATCTCTGACCAAGGAGTTTACTGCCACACCCGTTGGTAACCCTTTAGGGTTTTGCTGTTGCCCTTAGCAACAGCATTTCGGGTTCTCTACGTATTAAAACACAACATCTTGCTTTTCCCATCTGAGCATTACTAATACTAGGGAGACACCCAGTTTCTTAGCCTCTGGGCTTCTCTGTTCACTTTGTGTGTATTTTGTTACCCTATCACCTTCTGTGTACGTGATGTCATATTCCCCAGTCTGTCTGTGAGTTCATTTGTTTTGCATCCCTATCCGTTCAGACACCAGTACATTCCTGCAGGCACTGGTGTGCATAACAGTTCAAACACCAGTACATTCCTGCAGGCACTGGAGTGCATAACAGTTCAGACACCAGTACATTCCTGCAGGCACTGGAGTGCATAACAGTTCTGACACCAGTACATTCCTGCAGGCACTGGTGTGCATAACAGTTACAAGTTCACATTATGCCACATTGTTGTGCCCCCAAATCACATTATGCCATATTGTAGTGACCCCAGACCAAATGAGTCTACATTGTAGTGCCCCTTTTCACTTAATGTCACGTTATTTGTTTTATTTATTAAAGTTTCTTTTATAGCGTAGCAAATTTTGTTGCGCTTTACAACTGGACACAATTAGAAGACAAAACTGGGTTAAAACAAACAGTCATGGAGGTAGTAGGGCCTTGCTCACAAGCTTACAATCTATGGGGAAATAGCCATTGATACACAAGGATAGGTGCTATTTATTGCATAGTTGTCCACCAGATTGTAAAGGTTCTAGGTGGGCTGCATGATATCACATCACAGCAATGATGAACCAAGGGTCAGGAGGAAAGGAGAGTGAAGAAAGAGAATGTGTGAGGATATGTGTGGACTGTACTGTGGGAATATAATTGGATAGGAAAGCTATGAAGGTAATGTAAGCGGTACTGGAATTTGGTATGCTTGCCTGAAGAGGTGAGTTTTCAGGGAACGCTCGAAGGTTTGGAGACTAGAGGAAAGTCTTAATAAGCGTGGTAGGGCATTCCACAGAGTGGGTGCAGCCCGAAGAAAGTCCTGTAATCGTGCATGGGAGCGAGTAATGAGTGTGGATGAGAGCCATAGATCTTGTGAAGAGCGAAGGGGACGGGTAGGGAGATATTATGAGATAAGAGAAGTGATGTACGTTGATGTAGTTTGGTTAATAGCCTTGTGTGTGAGTAACAGTATTTTATATTGAATACGGTAGAATACCGGTAACCAATGGAGGGACTGACAGAGCGGATCTGCAGACGATGAACGTCTAGCGAGGAAGATTAGCCTCGCAGCTGCATTCAAAATGGATTGTAGTGGTGAGAGTCTCTTCTTGGTAAGACTAGTAAGAAGACTATTACAATAATCAATGCGGGAGATAATGAGAGCATGGATTAGAGTGTTAGCAGTGTCTTGTGTAAGGTATGGTCGTATTTTGGATATGTTTCTTAGATGTATGTAACATGATCTTGAGACAGATTGAATGTGGGGAACAAAGGACAGATCAGAGTCAGGGGTGACACCTAGGCAGCGAGCTTGTGGGGTAGGGGTGATTGCAGAGTTCTCAACAGTGATAGAGATATCAGGTTGGTAACTGCTATTGGCCGGTGGAAATATAATTAATTCTGTTTTGGAAATGTTACGTTTGAGGTGGCGAGATGTAATTGTACTTCCCCCTGTTCACATGATGCCACATTGTAGTGTCACCAGTTCAAATTATGCCACTGTAGTGCCCCCAGTTATCATTATGCCACACTGTAGTGCCCCTGTTCACATTATGACAGAATGTAGTGCCTCCTATTCACATTATGCCACATTGTAGTGCCCCCTATTCCCATCATGCCACATTGTAGTGCCATTACATATAATGCCACATTGTAGTGCCAGCAGTTCACATTATGCCACATTGTAGTGTCACCAGTTCACATCATGTCACACTGTAGTGCCCCCATTACATATAATGCCACATTGTAGTGTCACCAGTTCAAATTATGCCACATTGTAGTGCCCCCAGTTATCATTATGCTACACTATAGTGCCCCCTGTTCACATTATGACAGACTGTAGTGCCCCCTATTCACATTATGCCTCATTGCAGTGCCACCAGTTCACATCATGTCACATTGTAGTGCCCCCATTACACATAATGCCACATTATAGTGCCACCAGTTCACATTATTACGCCACATTGTAGTGCCCCCATTACATATAATGCCACATTGTAGTGCCAGCAGTTCACAATTTGCTACATTGTAGTGCACCCTGTTCACATTGTGTTACATTGTAGAGCCCCTTGTTCACACTATGCCACATTGAGGTCACTCCAGTTCACGCCATTCCACACATTGCCCCCAGTTTAAATGATGACACACTGTAGGGTGTAGTTTCATAGTGACCCAATTTCTATAATGCCACATTGCGCCATCAGTACACATTATGCTGCACAGTGACCCAAGTTGACATTGCCAGGCTTCTGCTTTCTACACCCCTCGCTGACAGCCTATGATAGAAGGGGGCGGCGCCATCCATCTCCATCCTCATTGGCTGGCATATACTTCCAGCAGCAATCGGCGGTGGGAGCTGGATCCAGGGGATGGAGGCCTTGAAGGGCTTGAGTGGCGGATGCATTGTATGTAAAACGCGTTGCTTTATGTATTCTGCCCTGGAGGTATATTAGAGCAGAGAGAAAGTGCTAAAACTGCAGAGATGCCAGACTTCAGAACGGATCATCGGGCGACAATCGATGTTTTTACCACTGATAGAATACTTTCCGAAATATATATAACTAATAATTGAAATAATTGCCCCGTCCCTGACCAGTGCTGTCCTGATCCCTAAGGTCTCTGCAGGTTTGTATAATGGATTAAACCAGCGTCTTAGTAAATATACCCATTAGTGTGTTTATAGGCTCACTTTATTGTGGCACATTGTCTGAGTGATGTTTACCTCTTCCCTTCAGGTCAAACAGGCGGACAAAGGTCATTGGTGTTGTGTCCCTGAGCTGGGGCGGGGGAGGTTAGGTTTATGCACTAAGGGGGGAGGTTAGGGTTAGTCTGCGGAAAGAGAGGGTTAGGGTTAGGGGTAGAGGAGGGGGGGGGGACAACAGTCTTAAATGCCCCCCTGTCAGAATTTCAAGTATCGGGGCGTTGGCGTCTGTATTCTGACCGTCAGCATCCCGTACGCCGGCAAATCATACTGAACCCGTTTCCCTTTTTAGATCAGATCTTTATTCTCCAATATCAGTAAAAAAAAAAATGTCATGGTTTCAAGAAAAACAAAGTCACGTCTTTCTTGGAAAGAAGTCACGTTTGTTGTGAACACAGAAGCTTACAACCAGTTTTCCTCGTAATCTCTAAACCCTCCGTGTAGTGACAAGAGACAGCAACAAAAACAGAGGGTAGCGCAGCCAGAAATCCCAGATTCTGGAACCGACCCCTCAGGGATTACATACAGAGGGCCTGACTCCCAGCCGCCCCCGACCTGACGCAGAAACGGACGCACCTCGCGGATTTCAGCACAAGAGATAATTCCGCGAGTGCGGGGGATCACACTGACACCGGCGGAGATCGCTCCTGCCAAAGCATCCATCTGCCTGACGCACCGCACTTTCTGTGGAATGCGCGTTTCTGGGTGGTAACTGTTAGCAACGAACGGCCCTATTTTGTGGGAGCGCTGTGGGCTAGGTAACCCAACTTAAATGCATGGACAGAGATAGCCCTATGGTATATGCAGATTTGCTGTTTGAACGCGGCCATGTGTGTCAGCGCGGCTGCGGATTTAGAAGCACCGTGATACGCCCACGTCTGGCTAGTCCCCCCCCCCCCCCATTTCCTCCCAGAAGAATGCCCACTGCAAATCAATCTCTCTGCATATAATTTCGATCTGGGTCTTGGAGCGGCAATGGTGGAGACGCGTGCGCACTGCGAATTGGAGGAATGTTTGGTAAGACGTGTCTGTCATTTGCAATAATCTGGGATGAGCTGTGTTTCTAACTCCACGTTATTGCAACTGGAAAACACACGGGGCGAGTGGTCACTGACTGCTGGGAAAATGGCACGGTGATGGCGTGCGACCCCGGGGGGAATGATTGACAACATGTCGTGACAAAGGGATACTTTCCGTATTTACACACAAACCAATAGTGATACAAAGTTTCCTGTAAACACAGGCACATTTGCATACCTAAATCATGTGTCACATAGCTAAAATGCCTGGATGCAGGCTGGTGATGTACGTATGGCCTTATCAGAGCCGTAACTAGACATTTTACTGCCCTGCACCAGAAAGAGCATTGGTGCCCTCCCCTCCTATATTGCCAACAGAAACAGGGCACGCTGCAGGCTGCACATTCCATAAGGGGCGTGGTCATGTGTGGAAGGGGAGTGACCATACTAGAGGACCCCCAATTCACATTACACCACACAGTAGTGTCCCTTATACATGTTATGTTACACAATAGTAGTGTCCCGAAGGCATTATGCCCACACAGTTGTAGTGTTCCTTACACATTACACCACACAGTAGTAGTGCTCCTTACACATTACACCACACAGTAGTAGTGCTCCTTACACATTACACCACACAGTAGTAGCGCTCCTCACACATTACACCACACAGTAGTAGTGCTCCTTACACATTACACCACACCATAGTAGTGCTCCTTACACATTATACCACACAGTAGTAGTGCTCCTTACACATTACACCACACAGTAGTAGTGCTCCTTACACATTACACCACACCACACCATAGTAGTGCTCCTTACACATTATACCACACAGTAGTAGTGCTCCTCACACATTACACCACACAGTAGTAGTGCTCCTTACACATTACACCACACCATAGTAGTGCTCCTTACACATTACACCACACAGTAGTAGTGCTCCTCACACATTACACCACACAGTAGTAGTGCTCCTTACACATTACACCACACCATAGTAGTGCTCCTTACACATTACACCACACAGTAGTAGTGCTCCTTACACATTACACCACACCATAGTAGTGCTCCTCACACATTACACCACACAGTAGTAGTGCTCCTCACACATTACACAACACCATAGTAGTGCTCCTTACACATTACACCACACCATAGTAGTGCTCCTTACACATTATACCACACAGTAGTAATGCTCCTTACACTTTACACCACACAGTAGTAGTGCTCCTTACACATTATACCACACAGTAGTAATGCTCCTTACACTTTACACCACACAGTAGTAGTGCTCCTTACACATTACACCACACAGTAGTAGTGCTCCTTACACATTACACCACACAGTAGTAGTGCTCCTTACACATTACACCACACAGTAGTAGTGCTCCTTACACATTACACCACACAGTAGTAGTGCTCCTCACACATTACACCACACAGTAGTAGTGCTCCTCACACATTACACCACACCATACCATAGTAGTGCTCCTCACACATTACACCACACAGTAGTAGTGCTCCTTACACATTACGCCACACAGTAGTAGTGCTCCTCACACATTACACCACACAGTAGTAGTGCTCCTTACACATTACACCACACCATAGTAGTGCTCCTTACACATTACACCACACAGTAGTGTCCCTTATACATGTTATGTTACACAGTAGTAGTGTCCCGAATGCATTATGCCCACACAGTAGTAGTGCTCCTTACACATTACACCACACAGTAGTAGTGCTCCTTACACATTACACCACACCATAGTAGTGCTCCTTACACATTACACCACACAGTAGTAGTGCTCCTCACACATTACACCACACAGTAGTAGTGCTCCTTACACATTACACCACACCATAGTAGTGCTCCTTACACATTACACCACACAGTAGTAGTGCTCCTCACACATTACACCACACAGTAGTTGTGCTCCTCACACATTACACCACACAGTAGTAGTGCTCCTTACACATTACACCACGCAGTAGTAGTGCTCCTTACACATTACACCACACAGTAGTAGTGCTCCTTACACATTACACCACACCATAGTAGTGCTCCTTACACATTACACCACGCAGTAGTAGTGCTCCTTACACATTACACCACGCAGTAGTAGTGCTCCTTACACATTACACCACGCAGTAGTAGTGCTCCTTACACATTACACCACACAGTAGTAGTGCTCCTTACACATTACACCACGCAGTAGTAGTGCTCCTTACACATTATACCACACCATAGTAGTGCTCCTTACACATTACGCCACACAGTAGTAGTGCTCCTTACACATTACACCACACAGTAGTAGTGCTCCTTACACATTACACCACACAGTTGTAGTGCTCCTTACACATTACACCACACAGTTGTAGTGCTCCTTACACATTACACCACACAGTAGTAGTGCTCCTTACACATTACACCACACCTTAGTAGTGCTCCTTACACAAGACACCACACAGTAGTAGTGCTCCTCACACATTACGCCACACAGTAGTAGTGCTCCTCACACATTACACCACACAGTAGTAGTGCTCCTCACACATTACACCACACAGTAGTAGTGCTCCTCACACATTATACCACACAGTAGTAGTGCTCCTTACACATTACACCACACAGTAGTAGTTCTCCTCACACATTACACCACACTATAGTAGTGCTCCTTACACATTACAGCACGCAGTAGTAGTGCTCCTCACACATTACACCACGTAGTAGTAGTAGTGCTCCTTACACATTACACCACACCATAGTAGTGCTCCTTACACATTACACCACATAGTAGTAGTTCTCCTTACACATTACACCACGCAGTAGTAGTGCTCCTTACACATTACACCACACCATAGTAGTTCTCCTTACACATTACACCACACCATAGTAGTGCTCCTTACACATTACACCACACAGTAGTAGTTCTCATTACACATTACACCACGCAGTAGTAGTGCTCCTTACACATTACACCACACCATAGTAGTGCTCCTTACACATTAAGCCACACAGTAGTAGTGCTCCTTACACATTACACCACACAGTAGTAGTGCTCCTTACACATTATACCACACAGTAGTAGTGCTCCTTACACATTACACCACACAGTAGTAGTGCTCCTTACACATTACACCACACAGTAGTAGTGCTCCTTACACATTACGCCACACAGTAGTAGTGCTCCTTACACATTACACCACACCATAGTAGTGCTCCTTACACAAGACACCACACAGTAGTAGTGCTCCTCACACATTACGCCACACAGTAGTAGTGCTCCTCACACATTACACCACACAGTAGTAGTGCTCCTCACACATTATACCACACAGTAGTAGTGCTCCTTACACATTACACCACACAGTAGTAGTTCTCCTCACACATTACACCACACAGTAGTAGTGCTCCTTACACATTACACCACACCATAGTAGTGCTCCTTTCACATTATACAACACAGTAGTAGTGCTCCTTACACATTACACCACACAGTAGTAGTGCTCCTTACACATTACACCACACAGTAGTAGTTCTCCTTACACATTACACCACGCAGTAGTAGTGCTCCTCACACATTACACCACACAGTAGTAGTTCTCCTTACACATTACACCACACAGTAGTAGTGCTCCTTACACATTACACCACACAGTAGTGTCCCTTATACATGTTATGTTACACAGTAGTAGTGCTCCTCACACATTACACCACGCAGTAGTAGTGCTCCTTACACATTACACCACACAGTAGTAGTGCTCCTTACACATTACACCACACAGTAGTAGTGCTCCTCACACATTACACCACGCAGTAGTAGTGCTCCTTACACATTACACCACACAGTAGTAGTGCTCCTCACACATTACACCACGCAGTAGTAGTGCTCCTTACACATTGCACCACACAGTAGTAGTGCTCCTCACACATTACGCCACACAGTAGTAGTGCTCCTCACACATTACACCACACAGTAGTGTCCCTTATACATGTTATGTTACACAGTAGTAGTGTCCCGAATGCATTATGCCCACACAGTAGTAGTGCTCCTTACACATTACACCACACAGTAGTAGTGCTCCTTACACATTACACCACACAGTAGTAGTGCTCCTCACACATTACACCACACAGTAGTAGTGCTCCTTACACATTACACCACACCATAGTAGTGCTCCTTACACATTATACCACACAGAAGTAGTGCTCCTTACACATTACACCACACAGTAGTAGTGCTCCTTACACATTACACCACACAGTAGTAGTGCTCCTTACACAAAACACCACACTATAGTAGTGCTCCTTACAAATTACACCACACAGTAGTAGTGCTCCTTACACATTACACCACACCATAGTAGTGCTCCTTACACATTACACCACACCATAGTAGTGCTCCTTACACATTATACCACACATTAGTAGTGCTCCTCACACATTACACCACACAGTAGTAGTGCTCCTTACACATTACACCACACAGTAGTAGTGCTCCTCACACATTACACCACACCATAGTAGTGCTCCTTTCACATTATACCACACAGTAGTGCTCCTTACACATTACACCACACAGTAGTAGTGCTCCTTACACATTACGCCACACAGTAGTAGTTCTCACACATTACACCACACAGTAGTAGTGCTCCTTACACATTACGCCACACAGTAGTAGTGCTCCTCACACATTACGCCACACAGTAGTAGTGCTCCTCACACATTACAGCACACAGTAGTAGTGCTCCTTACACATTAAACCACACAGTAGTGGTGCTCCTTACACATTACACCACACAGTAGTGTCCCTTATACATGTTATGTTACACAGTAGCAGTGCTCCTCACACATTACACCACGCAGTAGTAGTGCTCCTTACACATTACACCACACAGTAGTAGTGCTCCTTACACATTACACCACACAGTAGTAGTGCTCCTCACACATTACACCACGCAATAGTAGTGCTCCTTACACATTACACCACACAGTAGTAGTGCTCCTCACACATTACACCACGCAGTAGTAGTGCTCCTTACACATTACACCACACAGTAGTAGTGCTCCTCACACATTACACCACACAGTAGTAGTGCTCCTCACACTTTACGCCACACAGTAGTAGTGCTCCTCACACATTACACCACACAGTAGTGTCCCTTATACATGTTATGTTACACAGTAGTAGTGTCCCGAATGCATTATGCCCACACAGTAGTAGTGCTCCTTACACATTACACCACACAGTAGTAGTGCTCCTTACACATTACACCACACCATAGTAGTGCTCCTTACACATTACACCACACAGTAGTAGTGCTCCTCACACATTACACCACACAGTAGTAGTGCTACTTACACATTACACCACACAGTAGTAGTGCTCCTTACACATTACACCACACCATAGTAGTGCTCCTTACACATTACACCACACAGTAGTAGTGCTCCTTACACATTACACCACACAGTAGTAGTGCTCCTTACACATTACACCACACAGTAGTAGTGCTCCTCACACATTACACCACACCATAGTAGTGCTCCTTACACATTACACCACACCATAGTAGTGCTCCTTACACATTATACCACACAGTAGTAGTGCTCCTCACACATTACACCACACAGTAGTAGTGCTCCTCACACATTACACCACACAGTAGTAGTGCTCCTCACACATTATACCACACAGTAGTAGTGCTCCTTACACATTACACCACACAGTAGTAGTGCTCCTCACACATTACACCACGCAGTAGTAGTGCTCCTTACACATTACACCACACAGTAGTAGTGCTCCTCACACATTACACCACACAGTAGTAGTGCTCCTTACACATTACACCACACAGTAGTAGTTCTCCTTACACATTACACCACACCATAGTGGTGCTCCTTACACATTACACCACACAGTAGTGTCCCTTATACATGTTATGTTACACAGTAGTAGTGTCCCGAATGCATTATGCCCACACAGTTGAAGTGCTCCTCACACATTACATCACACAGTAGTAGTGCTCCTTACACATTACACCACACCATAGTAGTGCTCCTTACACATTATACCACACAGTAGTAGTGCTCCTCACACATTACACCACACAGTAGTAGTGCTCCTTACACATTACACCATACCATAGTAGTGCTCCTTACACATTATACCACACAGTAGTAGTGCTCCTCACACATTACACCACACAGTAGTAGTGCTCCTTACACATTACACCACACCATAGTAGTGCTCCTTACACATTATACCACACAGTAGTAGTGCTCCTTACACATTACACCACACAGTAGTAGTGCTCCTTACACATTACACCACACAGTAGTAGTGCTCCTTACACATTACACCACACCATAGTAGTGCTCCTTACACATTACACCACACAGTAGTAGTGCTCCTTACACATTACACCACACCATAGTAGTGCTCCATACACATTACACCACACCATAGTAGTGCTCCTCACACATTATACCACACAGTAGTAGTGCTCCTCACACATTACACCACACAGTAGTAGTGCTCCTTACACATTACGCCACACAGTAGTAGTGCTCCTCACACATTACACCACACAGTAGTAGTGCTCCTTACACATTAAGCCACACAGTAATAGTGCTCCTTACACATTACACCACACAGTAGTAGTGCTCCTCACACATTACACCACGCAGTAGTAGTGCTCCTCACACATTACACCACGCAGTAGTAGTGCTCCTTACACATTACACCACGCAGTAGTAGTGCTCCTTACACATTACACCACGCAGTAGTAGTGCTCCTTACACATTACACCACACCATAGTAGTGCTCCTTACACATTACACCACACAGTAGTGCTCCTCACACATTACACCACACCATAGTAGTGCTCCTTACACATTACACCACACAGTAGTAGTTCTCCTTACACATTACACCACACAGTAGTAGTGCTCCTTACACATTACACCACACAGTAGTAGTGCTCCTCACACATTACACCACACCATAGTAGTGCTCCTTACACATTACACCACACAGTAGTGTCCCTTATACATGTTATGTTACACAGTAGTAGTGTCCCGAATGCATTATGCCCACACAGTAGTAGTGCTCCTTACACATTACACCACACCATAGTAGTGCTACTTACACATTACACCACACAGTAGTAGTTCTCCTTACACATTACACCACACAGTAGTAGTTCTCCTTACACATTACACCACACCATAGTAGTGCTCCTTACACATTACACCACACAGTAGTGCTCCTTACACATTACACCCCACAGTGATCAGTGACTGGGAGCACGAGGGAGAGTGAGGGGCGTACCATTGTGGCCACTTGTGATTGGCTGGCAGTGTGTCTTCCAACTGGGATGGATCTGCCTCATTGGTCTATCCTTGGGTCATTTTTCTGGAGATTTGTAACTGTTTTCCCCATCACCCCCCGGGAGAGTGGCGAGGCTAAATGATGCAGAACTATTTCATGTAGCCACATGGGGGCATCGGAACAAATGCCCCCTGAGCCCAGATTGAGTGTACACACTGGAACGAGTTTACAGAAGGATGAACAATCACGTTCCGTCCTTCGTCATTAGTATAAACAAGGTTGCTAGTAGTTTCGCTAGGTTTGACATCAAACCTAGCAACCGCGGGAACGTGCAGTCTCCCGTACACACTGAGCGATGTAGGCGATTTGTCGTTGCGAAGCGGCAAATCGGCCCGACATCGTTCCAGTGTGTACCCAGCTTTATTCGCATTGTATCGTATCCTGGATATTTAGGATTAATATTCTTGTTGCAAAGGAATTGTACAACGTTGCAAATGAAGCATAGCAATACATGACGCGGGTTACTCCTAACGGACACAGGAGCTACGTGACATGTCTGCAGTGTGTATGCGGACTCAGAAGAAGGAGTAGTTTACTTTTCTTTTCTAACAAACACTAGTAAGAAGACTGTGTGCATTATTTGGAAAATAAAATAAAATTGTGCGGCAAGGTTATTTTACATAGCCCAGATTTGCTCTGCCCCCTGCTGGACACAACACAGTATTACCTGTGATGGATTGTGTCACAAACGGAACTACAGCTTATCTCATCCTCTGGAGCCCCCTAAGAACATAAAAAGAAGACCTGCCAGTGGAGCTGGGGTGGAACGGGGTTATGGTGGAGAGAGGGGGCACTGGGTGTCAGATACCATAGCTTAGAACTACTTGATTCGGTTCTTCAAGCTAGTAAAACACGATCTGGAATTTCTTGAACTTTAGACGGAGTAATTAAGCCAATACAGTCGAACAAATTTGGCCACGACAGAGCTATTTCGCCCAAATGTGAACCACACATTTGAAAGTTTGATGGACGCAGGGCCGGTTCTAGACATTGTGGCGCCCAGGGCGAAAGTTTCCTGTTGCCCCCCCCCCCGTAAAATAGAGCTAGGTGCTCGCCCCAAAAAAGGGGCATGGCCACAGTTATCCCCCTGTACTTGTGCCCCCAGTAGCTGTGACTGCTGTAGATGTGCCCCCAGTAGTTTGCCCCCTGTAGCTGTGCCACCAGTAGTTGTGCCCCCAGTAGATTTGCCCCAGTAGCTGTGCCCCCCTGTAGCAGTGCCCCCTAGCTATGCCCCCAGTATTATCATTATTATTATTAACAGTTTCTTATATAGCGTAGCATATTACGTTGCGCTTTACAATTAGAACAACAGTAATAGAACAAAACTGGGTAAAAACAGACAAACATAGAGGTAGGAAGGCCCTGCTCGCAAGCTTACAATCTATAGGTAGCTGTGCCCCCTGTAGTTGTGACCCCAGTAGTTGTGCCTCCTGTAGCTGTGCCCCCAGTAGTTGTGCCCCTTGTAGATGTGCCCCCTGTAGCAGTGCCCTCTAGCTGTGCCCCTAGTAGTTGTGCCCCCAGTAGATTTGCCCCCAGTAGCTTTGTCCCCAGTAGTTGTGCCCCCTGTAGATGTGCCCCAGTAGTTGTGCCCCCTGTAGCGCTGCTTACAAACACACACAATAAAAAACACAACTACACAATACTTGCTTCCGGACCGCTGCTGCTGTGCTGCCCTCCGTCTCCGGCTGCTGACTCCTCTCTATGGGAGAGATGTCGTGATGTCTCTCCCATAGCAGCACCGCACTGACACTAGAGGTCAGTTATGACCTCTAGTTTCTGTCAGTGGAGCCAGCTGCAGTGGGCGCCAACAGAGCCCATGGCGCCTGCTGCAGCCGGGGAGAGGGGAGCGGGGATCAGTAGCGGCTCTTGCCAAGGCAGCAGCCACACCCTGGGGACAGCGGCACCTCGGGCAAAAAGCCTGCTTGCCCGTGGCAAGAACCGCTACTGGATGGACGGCAAACAGCAAAACTGGAATGCTGTAGTTCTTGCTGCTTTAACAGTGTGCTCTCACAAGCAGGGCCCTCCACCCTCATATGCTTTACTTTTCTCACTTATACCACCATCTCCTGACCACTGTCCATGTCCTGCAATGCTCTGTACTTTTTTCTTGTTTTGTTCATACGGTTTCTATTTATGTATTTTGTAAGATGCTGTGGACCCCTTGTGGCCCCATATAAATAAAGGAAAATAATATTTTAAAAGGAAAATGTTGATAATAATAATAATAATAATAATAATATAGGTAGATAGATAAAATGAAAAATATATGAAAAGTGACCTTTCAGTAAAAAAATATAAAAAAATACAAGTTTTAATGCGAGCTGCAAAAATAAAGAATATAACAGGAGGGATTTATCAGGTCCATATGTCTGTACCTGCACGTGGCCCTGGAAAAAGACATGGGTAGAGGCACGGCCATCGGAGACTAAACCAGGTGACCTTACATTTGGAACAGCATGGTGAACACCTATCCATAGATAATATCTCTACTGTATTTTATTTACAAGGGAGACCTTGGATCATTTGAAGCCCTCCTCACCATAACCATTATTTTTGCTTGATACAGGTTATGTAGAATAAACTTGCATTTAGGGATAAATCGGAAAGACTTACAGATGATGAATACAGAAAATGCACAACGGACAGTATCTGTAAAATTGATTTTTTATTTTTAATCTCGGTTACACATTCTTCCATATTTTTTGCCCTAAACGGTACAATTAATTTTCCTTCTAGAGAAACATAAAATGAGAGAAAAAAAATATACTGGTAAAAACTCATAAACAAAATATTTCTGTTAAATTTAACAACAGAGTACTTTACCACAGACACAAATATATATATATTCAGCTATAAGTATATAAAAAGTAAAAAAACAAAAAAAAAAAAAAAAACAATCTAGTCGATTGCTTAAATGAAAGGATAATATCAAAGGCTTAAATGGAGTGATTTTTTTTTTTAAATCTCATAAGAACACTTAAATAAATGAGAAAATATATTTAGATTACATTCAGAAGGATTATTATGCATCAATCCAAGGTGCTTAACTGTAAATACATTCTTTAAAGATAAAAAAGAAAAAAGAAAAAGTATTGTAACCAAATACAGAAACAAACTGGAGGAATAAATAATTCAGTTGCCAGGGTAATTGATAAGTTTGACAAAATTAAAACAAATATATAATATTAAATGATTACATAACAGATAGTTTAAGTTTCAATGCACATGCATTGTTGGATCATAAACTGTTGACTAAAATTAGATCTTTACTATTACGTGAAAGTAGGGGCAGATGAGATACAGAATAATATCATTACCCGGTATCTTGCGTTTCAGAGAGGATGTCCATACAAGAAAATAATGGGGGAATAGATGATCTGAAATGCATATATAAATATATCAATAAATAAATATATAAATAAATAAATAAATACATAAATTAATAGATATATCAATAAATAAATGCATAAATAAATAAATATATAAATACACAAATATATTAATAAATACATACATACATACATAAATAAATACATAAATAAATAATATATATCAATAAATAAATAAATACATAAATAAATATATAAATAAATTCATACATACATAAATATAAGAATAAATAGGTACATAAAGAAAGATACAGAATTGTTAACCATAATTTTCATTGTTGAAATATATTAAAATTAAATAAAAAATAATAATTATGTTTGCAGTTAGAAAAACAAATATATTTAAAGGACAAAAAAAGAAAACAACCCTTCAGTTTAAAGAAATTACAGATTTCTTTTGCAACAAAATAGAAAATATAAACACTGTTTTCCAAATTGTAAAATAAATATAAAATGCTAAAAATAAAATGCAAAAAGCTATAATGCACTTCAGAAAATTTTCCGTATAGTGTCAAATTTCATGGAAATGAGAAATATGCTTCAAAATGTTGCAAAACCATAATTAAAATACAAGAATGACATTGAAGCTACGATCGTTACAATCTTCTACCCCTCACCTTTTCCTTCTATATACAAAAATGTTTATATACATGAATAAATATTTGAAATAGTATTATTACAGTTCAGAAAAAATTACCCTATAAATAAATGGAGTAGGTTTATGTATTCTTAGTAACACTCAGTTTTGGTGAATATTTGTTAATAAAAATGTCTATTCAGCATCTCGGCTTGTTACGTTTTTAGGTCTTCCATAGTCGTCTGTAAAGAGCCTGTTCTGAGGTAAGACAATGGGGGTTACTCACTACCAAACCGCAATGTGCATTACTCTTAGCCACCAGACATGAACATTCTTCCAAATAGGAAAAGTTAAGAGGACCATTAAACCCTCCCCTGATACATTTTGTCCCATCACCACTTGCATGTTTCCGCCTGTCCTGCTAAAATAAGACTGTTACTCAGAAACACGGCTGCCAACAGGAAGAAAGGGACGGGGACAAAGGTGTAAGGGTCCCGGACTGACTGGGGGTTCGTCGTGACCTGCAGCCCCTTTGCTTTGATAGTGTTTGGCTTTTGTTTGATGATGCGGGAGAGTTCAGTCACTAATAGGCAACGAGCGAACTGCGCGTTGACCTCAACAATGCGTCACATCAAGAAGAGAGATGGCAGGAGAGGGAGAATGGAAGCAGAGAAATGACAATATAAGCGATTAGGGTGGAGGTCTGATGGCATGTCAAGGGCATGCGTTGAGGTCAGGGAGTCAAGTGGGTAGGTCTGATGGGCATGCAAAGGGCATGTTAAGAAGTCTCATGGTCATATGGGGAGGTCTGATGGGCATTTAAAAAGCATGTGAAGAAGTCTGATGGGCATAGGAGGAGGTCTAATGCATGTTGGTGGTCTGTGTGACATGATGGTAGGTCTAATGGCATGAAGGGGAAAGTGGGGAAGTCTTATGGGCAAGTGGGGATTTCTGAAAGGCATGTGGGGAAGGCTTATGGGCATGTAAGGATTTCTGCTGGGCATGTGTGGTGGTCTGAAGGGCATGAGGGAAGGACTAATGGGCACATAAATGGCATGTGGGGATCCCCAATAAGCAAATGGAGAGGTCTGATGGACATATAAAGGGCAAATGGGAAGGTATAGTATAATGGGTATTTAGAAACCATATGGCATGATCCAGGAAACACATGAAGAGGTCTGAGGGGCATATAGGGAGATTTGTGTGGCATGTGAGGTCTGAGGGGCATATGAGGAGAATTGTGTGGCATGTGAGGTCTGAGGGGCATATGGGGAGAATTGTGTGGCATGTGAGGTCTGAGGGGCATATGGGGAGAATTGTGTGGCATGTGAGGTCTGAGGGGCATACGGAGAGAATTGTGTGGCATGTGAGGTCTGAGGGGCATATGGAGAGAATTGTGTGGCATGCAAGGTCTGAGGGGCATATGGAGAGAATTGTGTGGCATGTGAAGTCTGAGGGGCATATGGAGAGAATTGTGTGGCATGTGAGGTCTGAGGGGCATATGGAGAGAATTGTGTGGCATGTGAGGTCTGAGGGGCATATGGAGAGAATTGTGTGGCATGCAAGGTCTGAGGGGCATATGGAGAGAATTGTGTGGCATGTGAGGTCTGAGGGGCATATGGAGAGAATTGTGTGGCATGTGAGGTCTGAGGGGCATTTGGAGAGAATTGTGTGGCATGCGAGGTCTGATGGGCATATGGAGAGAATTGTGTGGCATGCAAGGTCTGAGGGGCATATGGGGAGAAGTGTGTGGCATGTGAGATCTGAGGGGCATATGGGGAGAATTGTGTGGCATGTGAGGTATGAGGGGCATATGGGGAGAATTGTGTGGCATGTGAGGTCTGAGGGGCATATGAGAAGAATTGTGTGGCATGTGAGGTATGAGGGGCATATGGGGAGAATTGTGTGGCATGTGAGGTCTGAGGGGCATATGGAGAGAATTGTGTGGCATGTGAGGTCTGAGGGACATATGGGGAGAATTGTGTGGCATGTGAGGGCTGAGGGACATATGGGGAGAAGTGTGTGGCATGTGAGGTATGAGGGGCATATGAGGAGAATTGTGTGGCATGTGAGGTCTGAGGGGCATATAGAGAGAATTGTGTGGCATGCGAGGTCTGAGGGGCATATGAGGAGAACTGTGTGGCATGTGAGGTATGAGGGGCATATGAGGAGAAGTGTGTGGCATGTGAGGTATGAGGGGCACATGGGGAGAATTGTGTGGCATGTGAGGTATGAGGATATGGGGAAGTTTGGGCACAAGTGAAAATGTTACGAGTTACATCTGGGAACGTTTTGAAACACATATGAGCGTGTAGGATCTTGATGACGTGCAGGGAAATTTTGGAGCAAGCGGTGGTGGGGAGGGGGACTGCCCCTACCCTGTTTAATTTGTATTGTGATCCACAATTTCTAATGCAGCCCTGCCCAGGCCAATAAGGGACCAACCTTCACATGGCTAACCGAGTGTGTCAGTGCATACTACATTGCGTCCAGACATAGACAAGAGGTGGACAGAGCAACGTGGGTACGGTGATGGGGTAATAGTGTCACACACACAGGATACCTATAAGTTATAGGGTCAGTGACCCCTCTGATGGGATAATAGTGTCACACACAGGACACCTATAAGTTATAGGGTCAGTGACCCCTCTGATGGGATAATAGTGTCACACACACAGGATACCTATAAGTTATAGGGTCAGTGACCCCTCTGATGGGATAATAGTGTCACACACACACACACACACACACACACACACACACACACACACAATACCTATTAGATATAGGGTCAGTGTCCCCTCTGATGGGATAATAGTGTCACACACACAGGATACCTATAAGTTATAGGGTCAGTGACCCCTCTGATGGGATAATAGTGTCACACACAGGATACCTATAAGTTATAGGGTCAGTGTCCCCTCTGACGGGGTAATAGTGTCACACACACAGGATACCTATAAGTTATAGGGTCAGTGACCCCTCTGATGGGATAATAGTATCACACACACAGGATACCTATAAGTTATAGGGTCAGTGACCCCTCTGATGGGATAATAGTGTCACACACAGGATACCTATAAGTTATAGGGTCAGTGTCCCCTCTGACGGGGTAATAGTGTCACACACACAGGATACCTATAAGTTATAGGGTCAGTGACCCCTCTGATGGGATAATAGCATCACACACACAGGATACCTATAAGTTATAGGGTCAGTGACCCCTCTGATGGGATAATAGTGTCACACACACAGGAGACCTATAAGTTATAGGGTCAGTGACCCCTCTGATGGGATAATAGTGTCACACACACACACACACACACACACACACACACACACACACACACACACACACACACACACACACACACAGGATACCTATAAGTTATAGGGTCAGTGACCCCTCTGATGGGATAATAGTGTCACACACACAGGAGACCTATAAGTTATAGGGTCAGTGACCCCTCTGATGGGATAATAGTGTCACACACACACAGGATACCTATAAGTTAATAGGGTCAGTGACCCCTCTGATGGGATAATAGTGTCACACACATACAGGATACCTATAAGTTATAGGGTCAGTGACCCCTCTGATGGGATAATAGTGTCACACACAGGACACCTATAAGTTATAAGGTCAGTGACCCCTCTGATGGGATAATAGTGTCACACACACAGGATACCTATAAGTTATAGGGTCAGTGACTCCTCTGATGGGATAATAGTGTCACACACACAGGATACCTATAAGTTATAGGGTCAGTGACCCCTCTGATGGGATAATAGTGTCACACACACAGGATACCTATAAGTTATAGGGTCAGTGACCCCTCTGATGGGATAATAGTGTCACACACAGGACACCTATAAGTTATAAGGTCAGTGACCCCTCTGATGGGAGAATAGCGTCACACACACACACACACACACACACACACACACACACACACACACACACACACACACACGATACCTATAAATTATAGGGTCAGTCAGAGCCGGCCTTAGGCATAGGCAAACTAGGCAAATGCCTAGGGCATTTGGTATGCTTAGGGGCACCAGCAGCTTCTGCTGATTAAAATGATATGCGGCATGCCTATATTCTGTGTGTGACTGCGGCTGTATCTGCATACGAAATGCTACGTTGCAGTGTATTCCTGGAAATCACTGTAATGTAGCATTTCGTATGCAGATACAGCCACAGTCGCACACAGAATATAGGCATGCCGCATATCATTTTAATCAGCAGAAGCTGCTTGTGCATCCTAGCCACACAGTAATGCAAATAATATGATGCATTTTCATAAACAAAAGGCACCCGACGTTAGCAGAGCTGCCAGCTGACTCATGCCAGGCATGTCCTGCAGAACTAGCGGCGGTGCTAGGGGGCACCAGCCAAAATCTTAGGGCCGGCTCTGGGGTCAGTGACCCCTCTGATGGGGTAATAGTGTCACACACACAGGATACCTATAAGATATAGGGCCAGTGACCCCTCTGATGGGATAATAGCGTCACACACAGGATACCTATAAGTTATAGGATCAGTGACCCCTCTGATGGGATAATAGTGTCACACACAGGATACCTATAAGTTATAGGGTCAGTGACCCCTCTGATGGGATAATAGTGTCACACACACAGGATACCTATAAGTTATAGGGTCAGTGACCCCTCTGATGGGATAATAGCATCACACACACAGGATACCTATAAGTTATAGGGTCAGTGACCCCTCTGATGGGATAATAGTGTCACACACACAGGATACCTATAAGTTATAGGGTCAGTGACCCCTCTGATGGGATAATAGTGTCACACACACAGGATACCTATAAGTTATAGGGTCAGTGACCCCTCTGATGGGATAATAGTGTCACACACACAGGATACCTATAAGTTATAGGGTCAGTGACCCCTCTGATGGGATAATAGTGTCACACACACAGGATACCTATAAGTTATAGGGTCAGTGACCCCTCTGATGGGATAATAGTGTCACACACACACAGGATACCTATAAGTTATAGGATCAGTGACCCCTCTGATGGGATAATAGTGCCACACACACAGGATACCTATAAGTTATAGGGTCAGTGACCCCTCTGATGGGATAATAGCGTCACACACAGGATACCTATAAGTTATAGGATCAGTGACCCCTCTGATGGGATAATAGTGTCACACACAGGATACCTATAAGTTATAGGGTCAGTGACCCCTCTGATGGGATAATAGTGTCACACACAGGATACCTATAAGTTATAGGGTCAGTGACCCCTCTGATGGGATAATAGTGTCACACACAGGATACCTATAAGTTATAGGGTCAGTGACCCCTCTGATGGGATAATAGTGTCACACACAGGATACCTATAAGTTATAGGGTCAGTGACCCCTCTGATGGGATAATAGTGTCACACACACAGGATACCTATAAGTTATAGGATCAGTGACCCCTCTGATGGGATAATAGTGTCACACATACACACACACACACACACACACACACACACACACACACACACACACACACACACACGATACCTATTAGATATAGGGTCAGTGTCCCCTCTGATGGGATAATAGTGTCACACACACAGGATACCTATAAGTTATAGGGTCAGTGTCCCCTCTGATGGGATAATAGTGTCACACACACAGGATACCTATAAGTTATAGGGTCAGTGTCCCCTCTGATGGGATAATAGCGTCACACACACAGGATACCTATAAGTTATAGGGTCAGTGACCCTCTGATGGGATAATAGTGTCACACACAGGATACCTATAAGTTATAGGGTCAGTGACCCCTCTGATGGGATAATAGTGTCACACACAGGATACCTATAAGTTATAGGGTCAGTGACCCCTCTGATGGGATAATAGTGTCACACACACAGGATACCTATAAGTTATAGGGTCAGTGACCCCTCTGATGGGATAATAGTGTCACACACACACAGGATACCTATAAGTTATAGGGTCAGTGACCCCTCTGATGGGATAATAGTGTCACACACACACAGGATACCTATAAGTTATAGGATCAGTGACCCCTCTGATGGGATAATAGTGCCACACACACAGGATACCTATAAGTTATAGGGTCAGTGACCCCTCTGATGGGATAATAGCGTCACACACAGGATACCTATAAGTTATAGGATCAGTGACCCCTCTGATGGGATAATAGTGTCACACACAGGATACCTATAAGTTATAGGGTCAGTGACCCCTCTGATGGGATAATAGTGTCACACACAGGATACCTATAAGTTATAGGGTCAGTGACCCCTCTGATGGGATAATAGTGTCACACACAGGATACCTATAAGTTATAGGGTCAGTGACCCCTCTGATGGGATAATAGTGTCACACACAGGATACCTATAAGTTATAGGGTCAGTGACCCCTCTGATGGGATAATAGTGTCACACACACAGGATACCTATAAGTTATAGGATCAGTGACCCCTCTGATGGGATAATAGTGTCACACATACACACACACACACACACACACACACACACACACACACACACACACATACACACACGATACCTATTAGATATAGGGTCAGTGTCCCCTCTGATGGGATAATAGTGTCACACACACAGGATACCTATAAGTTATAGGGTCAGTGTCCCCTCTGATGGGATAATAGTGTCACACACACAGGATACCTATAAGTTATAGGGTCAGTGTCCCCTCTGATGGGATAATAGCGTCACACACACAGGATACCTATAAGTTATAGGGTCAGTGACCCTCTGATGGGATAATAGTGTCACACACAGGATACCTATAAGTTATAGGGTCAGTGACCCCTCTGATGGGATAATAGTGTCACACACAGGATACCTATAAGTTATAGGGTCAGTGACCCCTCTGATGG
This sequence comes from Pseudophryne corroboree, assembly GCF_028390025.1. Taxonomy (NCBI): domain Eukaryota; kingdom Metazoa; phylum Chordata; class Amphibia; order Anura; family Myobatrachidae; genus Pseudophryne; species Pseudophryne corroboree. The sequence goes on along the minus strand of NC_086449.1, from coordinate 6,118,637 downwards.
GATAATAGTGTCACACACACAGGATACCTATAAGTTATAGGGTCAGTGACCCCTCTGATGGGATAATAGTGTCACACACACACACACAGGATACCTATAAGTTATAGGGTCAGTGACCCCTCTGATGGGATAATAGCGTCACACACACAGGATACCTATAAGTTATAGGGTCAGTGACCCTCTGATGGGATAATAGTGTCACACACAGGATACCTATAAGTTATAGGGTCAGTGACCCCTCTGATGGGATAATAGTGTCACACACAGGATACCTATAAGTTATAGGGTCAGTGACCCCTCTGATGGGATAATAGTGTCACACACACAGGATACCTATAAGTTATAGGGTCAGTGACCCCTCTGATGGGATAATAGTGTCACACACACACACACAGGATACCTATAAGTTATAGGGTCAGTGACCCCTCTGATGGGATAATAGTGTCACACACACAGGATACCTATAAGTTATAGGGTCAGTGACCCCTCTGATGGGATAATAGCATCACACACACAGGATACCTATAAGTTATAGGGTCAGTGACCCCTCTGATGGGATAATAGCATCACACACACAGGATACCTATAAGTTATAGGGTCAGTGACCCCTCTGATGGGATAATAGTGTCACACACACACAGGATACCTATAAGTTATAGGGTCAGTGTCCCCTCTGATGGGATAATAGTGTCACACACACAGGATACCTATAAGTTATAGGGTCAGTGACCCCTCTGATGGGATAATAGTGTCACACACACAGGATACCTATAAGTTATAGGGTCAGTGACCCCTCTGATGGGATAATAGTGTCACACACAGGATACCTATAAGTTATAGGGTCAGTGACCCCTCTGATGGGATAATAGTGTCACACACACAGGATACCTATAAGTTATAGGGTCAGTGACCCCTCTGATGGGATAATAGTGTCACACACACTGAATACCTATAAGTTATAGGGTCAGTGACCCCTCTGATGGGATAATAGTATCATACACAGGATACCTATAAGTTATAGGGTCAGTGTCCTCTCTGATGGGATAATAGTGTCACACACAGGATACCTATAAGTTATAGGGTCAGTGACCCCTCTGATGGGATAATAGTGTCACACACACAGGATATCTATAAGTTATAGGGTCAGTGACTCCTCTGATGGGATAATAGCATCACACACACAGGATACCTATAAGTTATAGGGTCAGTGACCCCTCTGATGGGATAATAGTGTCACACACACAGGATACCTATAAGTTATAGGGTCAGTGTCCTCTCTGATGGGATAATAGTGTCACACACAGGATACCTATAAGTTATAGGGTCAGTGACCCCTCTGATGGGATAATAGTGTCACACACACAGGATATCTATAAGTTATAGGGTCAGTGACTCCTCTGATGGGATAATAGCATCACACACACAGGATACCTATAAGTTATAGGGTCAGTGACCCCTCTGATGGGATAATAGTGTCACACACACAGGATATCTATAAGTTATAGGGTCAGTGACCCCTCTGATGGGATAATAGTGTCACACACACAGGATACCTATAAGTTATAGGGTCAGTGACCCCTCTGATGGGATAATAGTGTCACACACAGGATACCTATAAGTTATAGGGTCAGTGACCCCTCTGATGGGATAATAGTGTCACACACACAGGATACCTATAAGTTATAGGGTCAGTGACCCCTCTGATGGGATAATAGCGTCACACACACAGGATACCTATAAGTTATAGGGTCAGTGACCCCTCTGATAGTATAATGGTGTCACAGAAACAGGGTACCTATCAGTTACAGGGTAGTATTATCCTGTTCGCTCGCAGTACATGAATGTAATCTTGTGAGCTGACACTCTATCCCGCGGGAAAGCAGCTACGTATACAGTCCGCCGAATGTTCTTTGATATGCTGAGTATTAGTCCTTGTCATTGGATGGGAAGCTCTGCAGAGCGACCCCCTGACACTCGCAGGACCCCTGATCGGAGCCGGTACTGACCGCTCCGCAGATTCCTGCTTAGTTAGCCCTTGACCATATTTGTAGGGTTTCCCTCCAGTTGGACCCTAGTGTTGTGTCTCTTTCTCTGTGAGACCCCACTCACGGTGGAGAAAATATCATGGTCATATCTCGGAGGACCCAGCCCAGACCCCTCACCTCTTCCTCCAGAAGACCACCGCCATTTCTAACTTTACTTATCACTATCTTCAGAACAACCCCCCCCCTCCCCCCCCATTATTCTTTTTTTTTTTAAATCATCCCCAACCCCCCAACCCCCGTCCAGGGTGTCTTGTCGTACAGGAACTCTCTCTTCCTTTCCTGCAGATGATCGCCATCTTATCCACAGAACATCTCTCCCCACCTCTCCCACCCATATCTTCTCCTCCCTACCCTCACCACAGGGTTTCGGCCAGCGGCCCCGGGTAAAGAGAGGGGTTGAATGCTCTCAGATGGCAGTGTCCCACAGCACAGCCTGCTGCCGATGGCATGGTGGGGTGCCCCCCTTCCGGACCTCGGAGCCACGCCGCCAGCTGGGCAGGATGGGCAGGCTTTCCTGCTTGCATAGTCCTCTCTCGGCCCTCGGCTGACGGGACTTGATCTCATGGCACAGAAATCTCTTCCTCTCAATCACCTCCTGAAGCTTCCCGTCACGCTCCCGGCCCCCTGCAGGCAAAGACGGGGTGGGAGACGGAACAGCCTGGCGGGGGAAAAAACATAATGGGAGGAATTAGTATGAAAGGTAGTGGCGTATGTGGAGGGGTAATGCTCTGCAGATGGGTGAGATGATCTGCATATATAGCGAAAGAGGCAGCAGTTACAGGGTTAAAGCAGAGGGAGTAATGCTCTGCAGAGAGGTGAGATGATCTGCGTATATAGCAAAAGAAGCAGCAGTTACAGGAAAAAACAGAGGGAGTAATGCTCTGCAGAGAGGTGAGATGATCTGCGTATATAGCAAAAGTAGCAGCCGTTACAGGGAAAAGCAGAGGGAGTAATGCTCTGCAGAGAGGTGAGATGATCTGCATATATGACGAAAGAGGCAGCAGCTACTGGGAAAAGCAGAGGGAGTAATGCTCTGCACAGAGGTGAGATGACCAGCATACAGGATGATAGAAGCAATATTTACAGACAGAAATTGAAAAATTAATGCTCTGCAGAGAGGTGAGATGACCTGCATATATGGCGAAAGTAAAAGGGAAAAGTAGAGGATGTAATGCTCTGCAGAGAGACAAGATGATCTGCATACATAATGATAGAAGTGGTAGTTATAGAGAGAGACAGAAGGAGAAATGCTCTGCAGAGAGGTGAAATGACTTGCATATATGATGATAGAAGTGGTAGTTACAGAGGGAAGCAGAGGGAGTAATGCTCTGCAGAATGGTGAGATGACCTGTGTATATGACGAAAGAAGCAGCATTTTCAGGGAAGAGCAGGAGGAGTGCTGCTCTGCAGAGAGGTGAGATGATCTGCATACAGGATTACAGAAGCGGTAGTTACAGTGAGAAGCAGTAAGAGTAATGCTCTGCAGAGATACAAGATGGTCTGCATATATGACGAAAGAATCAGCAGTTACAGGGGAAAGCAGAAGGAGCAATGCTCTGCAGAGGGACGAGATGATCTGCATAAATGGCGAAAAAAGCAGCAGTTACTGGGAAGAGCAGCAGGAGTAATGCTATACAGAGAGATGAGATGATCTGCATATATGATGATGATAGAAGTGGTAGGTACAGAAAAATGCAGAAAGAGTAATGCTCTGCAGAGAGGTGAGATAACCTGTGTATATATAGCAAATGTAGCAGCAATTACAGCAAGAAGCAAAAAGTAATATTCTGCAGAGAGCAGAGATGATCTGCATACAGAATGATGGAAGCAGCAGTTACAGAGAGCAGACATAGAGTAATACTCTGCAGGGATGTGAGATGATCTGCATACTGGATGATGGAAGCCACAGTTACAGGCAGATAGAGAGTAATACTCTGCATGGAAGCGAGATGATCTGCGTAAAGGCCTCTGTGAGGGTCCCGGGCCATTCGCCGAGTTATGCGTAGTGTCACGGCGGAGGTGAAATACCTGACTTTGTCTCTGGACAGACGATTGGCGCACTCCGGACGTGGAGGCTGAACGGCCAAGGCGATAATTACCTCCAAAATCTGCAGAGACAGTGTAAAGACATGTAGTTATAGCTACTGAGCACTAGAGGGCAGCAGGAGACAGAAGGCAATTATATACAAGGCAAGATGCTGGTCTGGGACCCTCCTACCCTTCCCACTTCTAATTAGACAAAACAAAACAAACATAAAATCACAGAACAACAGTATAGAGTAATCAGTGCCCCCCTCCATAAATGTAAGTAGTAATCCGTGAGTCTCCACGCTCCTAGGCGGGAATCTAATTTGTGCAGACCCTGGTTCTCCTCCAACATAGGGCGGGTGCAGAATTGAGGGTGTGTATGTGAGTGTGTAGAGTGGGGTGCCTTGCGGAGCTCAGGTCATGCAAAGGTATCCACTTTGGCGAGACAGGATTATTGAAACTATCCTCTAAGTCCTCCTGGGCAGTTAAGAGAGAAAGTGGGAGGTAAATCAAGCAGGAAGGAGAACCTATCAAGAGAACATTGTCCTTCAACAAGTGAAACAAAAGACAGACATAAACTGGGTGGTCGTCCAGTGTCCCCCAACTGGCTGCATCACTGGAGCCATGGTGCCAACTGGCTTCATCACTGGAGCCATGGTGCCAACTGGCTTCATCACTGGAGCCATGGTGCCAACTGGCTTCATCACTGGAGCCATGGTGCCAACTGGCTTCATCACTAAAGCAGCCCCAAAGGGAGGCAACATTCTCTATGTTGCAGTCCAGATCTGGCATCTTTTGATGGAAACATGTTGAACTCCAAAAACTTGGACAGAAGCGTGGGTGGCCACCCAGCACAGTAGGTTCGCCAAGACCACTAACCAGGTGAAATGTTCTCTCAAATTTGCAGAAATCCATTTACTTGCTCCATTATACGCCTTCTGAATGACAGCAAACCCATCTAGGAACCTAGCTTCTACCACTCCTGTGCCCTTCCTGACCTATGTCCTGGCTTCCCACACACAATCAGACTTCCATCCAGCCTCCACATGTGCCCTTAATATTGAAGCTGACTGTACCACACCTCCTCATCTCCAGCCTAAGACCTCCCCAACTACGCTCCCTCGCCCTCTTTGTGCCCACTCACCACCCGTCTGCATTCTCTATGGGATTACCAATTCCAAGCCTACACAGTATGATGTAAGCTATGTTCTTATCTTATGTACTTTGTTGTCAGCTTTACCCCAATGTACGACAGAGCACGGCCTTTATATAATAATGATATTGTGTACCCGCACTCCGATGACACGCTGGGAAGGTCTGGCATGGCATTGGAAGACCAGTTCGAGCCACCCCGCGGGCAATCGCACTGTCCAGGCTTTGCTGACTCCGAACAGGGATACCAGACACTAGCGCCCCATGACTTGGTTTATCCGGCTTCGCGGGATTTCCATTCCAGATGCGGGGTCCATCTGCTAATGCTAGGGAAATGCAAGCCAGAACAGTTACATCTATACCAGGTAATTATGCACTTACGTACGGTGACATGCAAAACACAATTAGTAGATCCCCTTGCCTGGCCAGTACCAGAAGCTGAATATATCAACTTACGTTCTCCAAGTTGACTTCTCCGTCCACATGACATCCTCCTCTGCAGATCCCATACGGACCCGGCTCTTTCCTCCTCCGCAGCACTGACCCCGACTACACGGGAGTCTGAGGCCTGAACCAACGGTGTTCTTGAGCCCTTAACACTGTTTTCATATGCTGGTGGTCTCTTGCCTGTAGGGTATGTCCAGACAGCAGGAGAAGCCTGCTCCCCTTGTACCTGGTGAAGGTGTGCTGAAGGAGGCCGACTGGGGAGCTGTGTTCCAGACACACGAGACGCTGGGCAGATAAGTCCAGCCAAGACTGAGATCTCCCTCTCCGTTTTCTCCTCCATTTGTGAAGCTGGTAAAAGAGAATGAGTCACCTTGACGGAAGAATATACCATTGTGTAAGAAAGGGATTTGTCCCGGGGGTGTCCGTGGGGAACGGGCAACATTGATGCCCCTTTTTCCTGCGAGCTCCCTGACCCTCTTGGGGTTTCAGAATCTGGTCGGCGTTGGGAAGATGCCTGTGGGAGCAGTGGTGTAGAGTGGCTGCGAGCACGACCAGATGGAGGCAGGTGGATGGAGGATGAGGGAGCTGTGGTTGGGATCTCTTTATGGGGGACTGGCAGCTTGGACGACGCAGGCTGCGAAGGCTTTGTGATTTTTTGGCCTTTCCCAGTTGGTGCACCTAAAAGGGGAGGTCTATGATGCAGCAGGTTAGGGAATGGAGGAGGAATGTCCACCTCGGGAGTTCTAGGCGGTGGGGGCCGTCGACGTTGAGGATGTCGCAGATGGGATGGCTGCTCTTCATGAAGTGGGTATTTCATTTCCTCATAAATAGCTTCCTCTTCACCATCTGACTCTTCTTCAGGGGGTGCCGGGGTGGGAGGTGGCGGAGGCCTTCGGGAGACATTGCCTACCATCTCAATGTACACTGGTTCTTCAAAGGAGGGTGAAGTGCTGCGAGTGGTGGGACTGAGAATGGCAGATGTGGAGGCAGGGCGGTTGGCATAGGCCTCATCGAAGGAGGCAGACAGATGTGTATGAGGGCTACGCTGTGGCTTCTGCGGGGGCATCCTGCGAGAGTCAGAGGCACTTTTTAGGGACCCTATAAAAAGAAAGAAAAAAAATACATAAATGGGGTTAAACATAAAAGGGCACAAGGAGGAAGCTGAAGTAATCTTATGCCATTTAATGCATAATAAATTGTCAGATAAGTCATTTCATTCAATAAGACCTGGTGATCAGGATGAAGGGATTTGCTCATCGTACCTGGTGATCAGGATGTAGGGATTTGCTCATGGTACGTGGTGATCAGGATGTAGGGATTTGCTCATCGTACCTGGTGATCAGTATGTAGGGATTTCCTCATGGTACCTGGGTGATCAGGATGTAGGGATTTGCTCATGGTACCTGGTGATCAGGATGTAGGGATTTGCTCATGGTAACTGGTGATCAGGATGTAGGGATTTGCTCATGGTACCTGGTGATCAGGATGAAGGGATTTGCTCATGGTACCTGGTGATCAGGATGTAGGGATTTGCTCATGGTACCTGGTGATCAGGATGTAGGGATTTGCTCATGGTACCTGGTGATCAGGATTAAGGGATTTGCTCATGGTACCTGGTGATCAGGATGAAGGGATTTGCTCATGGTACCTGGTGATCAGGATGAAGGGATTTGCTCATGGTACCTGGTAACTGAGATGTAGGGATTTGCTCATGGTACCTGGTGATCAGGATGTAGGGATTTGCTCATGGTACCTAATGATCAGGATGTAGGGATTTGCTCATGGTGCCTGGTGATCAGGATGAAGGGATTTGAACATGGTACCTGGTGATCAGTATGTAGGGATTTGCTCATGGTACCTGGTAACTGAGATGTAGGGATTTGCTCATGGTACCTGGTGAACAGGATGTAGGGATTTGCTCATGGCACCTGGTGATCAGGATGAAGGGATTTGCTCATGGTACCTGGTGATCAGTATGTAGGGATTTGCTCATGGTACCTGGTGACTGGGATGTAGGGATTTGCTCATGGTACTTGGTGACTGGGATGTAGGGATTTGCTCATGGCACCTGGTGATCAGGATGAAGGGATTTGCTCATGGCACCTGGTGTTCAGTATGTAGGGATTTGCTCATGGTACCTGGTGATAAGGATGTAGGGATTTGCTCATGGTACCTGGTGATCAGGATGTAGGGATATGCTCATGGTACCTGATGACTGGAATGTAGGGATTTGCTCATGGTACCTGGTGATCAGGATGTAGGGATTTGCTCATGGTACCTGGTGATCAGGATGTAGGGATTTGCTCATGGTACCTGGTGACTGGGATGTAGGGATTTGCTCATGGTAGCTGGTGAACAGGATGTAGGGATTTGCTCATAGTACCTGGTGATCAGGATGAAGGGATTTGTTCATGGTACCTGGTGATCAGTATGTAGGGATTTGCTCATGGTACCTGGTGATTGGGATGTAGGGATTTGCTCATGGTACCTGGTGATCAGTATGTAGGGATTTGCTCATGGTAACTGGTGATCAGGATGTAGGGATATTGCTCATGCTACCTGGTAATCAGTATGTAGGGATTTGCTCATGGTACCTGGTGATCAGGATGTAGGGATATGCTCATGGTACCTGATGACTGGAATGTAGGGATTTGCTCATGGTACCTGGTGATCAGGATGTATGGATTTGCTCATGGTACCTGGTGATCAGGATGTAGGGATTTGCTCATGGTACCTGGTGACTGGGATGTAGGGATTTGCTCATGCTACTTGGTGATCAGTATGTAGGGATTTGCTCATGGTAACTGGTGACTGGGATGTAGGGATTTGCTCATGGTACATGGTGACTGGGATGTAGGGATATGCTCATGGTACCTGATGACTGGAATGTAGGGATTTGCTCATGGTACCTGGTGATCAGTATGTAGGGATTTGCTCATGGGACCTGGTGATCAGGATGTAGGGATATGCTCATGGTACCTGATGACTGGAATGTAGGGATTTGCTCATGGTACCTGGTGATCAGGATGTAGGGATTTGCTCATGGTACCTGGTGATCAGTATGTAGGGATTTGCTCATGGTACCTGGTGATCAGGATGTAGGGATTTGCTCATGCTACCTGGTGATCAGTATGTAGGGATTTGCTCATGGTACCTGGTGATAAGGATGTAGGGATTTGCTCATGGTACATGGTGACTGGGATGTAGGGATTTGCTCATGGTACATGGTGACTGGGATGTAGGGATTTGCTCATGGTACATGGTGACTGGGATGTAGGGATTTGCTCATGGAACCTGGTGATCAGGATGTAGGGATTTGCTCATGGTACCTGGTGACTGGGATGTAGGGATTTGTTCATGCTACCTGGTGATCAGTATGTAGGGATTTGCTCATGGTACCTGGTGACTGGGATGTAGGGATTTGCTCATGGTACCTGGTGACTGGAATGTAGGGATTTGCTCATGCTACCTGGTGATCAGTATGTAGGGATTTGCTTATGGTACATGGTGATAAGGATGTAGGGATTTGCTCATGGAACATGGTGACTGGGATGTAGGGATTTGCTCATGGTACCTGGTGATCAGTATGTAGGGATTTACTCATGGTACCTGGTGACTGGGATGTAGGGATTTGCTCATGCTACCTGGTAATCAGTATGTAGGGATTTGCTCATGGTACCTGGTGATCAGGATGTAGGGATATGCTCATGGTACCTGGTGATCAGGACTTATGGATTTGCTCATGCTACCTGGTGATCAGTATGTAGGGATTTGCTCATGGTACCTGGTGATAAGTATGTAGGGATTTGCTCATGCTACCTGGTGATCAGTATGTAGGGATTTGCTCATGGTACTTGGTGACTGGGATGTAGGGATTTGCTCATGGTACCTGGTGACCAGTATGTAGGGATTTGCTCATGGCATCTGGTGATCAGGATGTAAAGATTTGCTCATAGTACCTAGACATTAGGATGTAGGGATTTGCTCATGGTACCTGGTGACCAGGATGCAGGGATTTGCTCATGGTACCTGGTGACAGGGATGTAGGGATTTGCTCATGGTACCTGGTAATCAGGATGTAGGGATTTGCTCATGGTACCTAGAGATCAGGATGTAGGGATTTGATCATGGTGCCTGGTGACCAGGATGTAGGGATTTGCTCATGGTACCTAGAGATCAGGATGTAGGGATTTGCTTATGGTACTTGATGATCAGGATGTAGGGATTTGCTCATGGTACCTGTTGACTGGGATGTAGGGATTTGCTCGTGGTACTTGGTGACTGGGATGTAGGGATTTGCTCGTGGTACCTGGTGATCAGGATGTAGGGATTTGCTCATGGTATCTGTGATAAGGATGTAGAGATTTGGTCATGGTGCCTGGTGACTGGGATGTAGGGATTTGCTCATGGTACCTAGAGATCAGGATGTAGGGATTTGCTCATGGTACTTGATGATCAGGATGTAGGGTTTTGCTCATGGTACCTGTTGACTGGGATGTAGGGATTCGCTCGTGGTACTTGGTGACTGGGATGTAGGGATTTGCTCGTGGTACCTGGTGATCAGGATGTAGGGATTTGCTTGCGGTACCTGGTGATCAGGATGTAGGGATTTGCTCATGGTATCTGTGATAAGGATGTAGAGATTTGCTCATGGTACCTGGTGACTGGGATGTAGGGATTTGCTCATGGTACGTGGTGAGTGGGATGTAGGGATTTGCTCATGGTACCTGGTGAGTGGAATGTAGGGATTTGCTCATGGTACCTGGTGATCAGGATGTATGGATTTGCTTATGGTACCTGGTAATCAGGATGTTGCTCATGGTACATGGTAATCGGGATGTAGAGATTTGCTCATGGTACCTGGTGACTGGGATGTAGGGATTTGCTCATGGTACCTGGTGATCAGGATGTAGGGATTTGCTCATGGGGCCTAATTCATAGTTGATTGTAGCATCAAATTTGTTAGCAGTTGGGCAAAACCATGTGCACTGCAGGGGGGGCAGATATAACATTTGCAGAGAGAGTTAGATTTGGGTGTGGTGTGTTCAAACTGAAATCTAAATTGCAGTGTAAAAATAAAGCAGCCAGTATTTACCCTGCACAGAAACAAAATAACCCCCCCAAATCTAACTCTCTCTGCAAATGTTATATCTGCCCCCCCCCCCCCCCCCTGCAGTGCACATGGTTTTACCCAACTGCTAACAAATTTGATGCTGCAATCAACTCGGAATTACCCCCCATGGTACCTGGTGATCAGGATGTAGGGATTTGCTCATGGTAACTGGTAATCAGTATGTTGCTCATGGTACCTGGTGATAAGGATGTAGGGATTTGCTCATGGCACCTGGTGATCAGGATGTAGGGATTTGCTCATGGCAACTGGTAATCAGGATGTTGCTCATGGTACCTGGTGATAAGGATGTAGGGATTTGCTCATGGCACCTGGTGATCAGGATGTAAGGATTTGCTCATGGTACCTGGTGATCAGGATGTAGGGATTTGCTTGTGGTACCTGGTGACTGGAATGTAGGGATTTGCTCATGGTACCTGGTGATAAGGATGTAGGGATTTGCTCATGGTATCTAGAGATCAGGATGTATGGATTTGCTCATGGTACCTGGTGACTGGGATGTAGGGATTTGTTCATGGTACCTGGTGATCAGGATGTAGGGATTTGTTCATGGTACCTGGTGATCAGGATGTAGGCATTTGCTCATGGTACCTAGAGATCAGGATGTAGGGATTTGCTTATGGTACTTGATGATCAGGATGTAGGGATTTGCTCATGGTACCTGTTGACTGGGATGTAGGGATTTGCTCATCGTACCTGGTGATCAGTATGTAGGGATTTCCTCATGGTACCTGGGTGATCAGGATGTAGGGATTTGCTCATGGTACCTGGTGATCAGGATGTAGGGATTTGCTCATGGTAACTGGTGATCAGGATGTAGGGATTTGCTCATGGTACCTGGTGATCAGGATGAAGGGATTTGCTCATGGTACCTGGTGATCAGGATGTAGGGATTTGCTCATGGTACCTGGTGATCAGGATGTAGGGATTTGCTCATGGTACCTGGTGATCAGGATTAAGGGATTTGCTCATGGTACCTGGTGATCAGGATGAAGGGATTTGCTCATGGTACCTGGTGATCAGGATGAAGGGATTTGCTCATGGTACCTGGTAACTGAGATGTAGGGATTTGCTCATGGTACCTGGTGATCAGGATGTAGGGATTTGCTCATGGTACCTAATGATCAGGATGTAGGGATTTGCTCATGGTGCCTGGTGATCAGGATGAAGGGATTTGAACATGGTACCTGGTGATCAGTATGTAGGGATTTGCTCATGGTACCTGGTAACTGAGATGTAGGGATTTGCTCATGGTACCTGGTGAACAGGATGTAGGGATTTGCTCATGGCACCTGGTGATCAGGATGAAGGGATTTGCTCATGGTACCTGGTGATCAGTATGTAGGGATTTGCTCATGGTACCTGGTGACTGGGATGTAGGGATTTGCTCATGGTACTTGGTGACTGGGATGTAGGGATTTGCTCATGGCACCTGGTGATCAGGATGAAGGGATTTGCTCATGGCACCTGGTGTTCAGTATGTAGGGATTTGCTCATGGTACCTGGTGATAAGGATGTAGGGATTTGCTCATGGTACCTGGTGATCAGGATGTAGGGATATGCTCATGGTACCTGATGACTGGAATGTAGGGATTTGCTCATGGTACCTGGTGATCAGGATGTAGGGATTTGCTCATGGTACCTGGTGATCAGGATGTAGGGATTTGCTCATGGTACCTGGTGACTGGGATGTAGGGATTTGCTCATGGTAGCTGGTGAACAGGATGTAGGGATTTGCTCATGGTACCTGGTGATCAGGATGAAGGGATTTGTTCATGGTACCTGGTGATCAGTATGTAGGGATTTGCTCATGGTACCTGGTGATTGGGATGTAGGGATTTGCTCATGGTACCTGGTGATCAGTATGTAGGGATTTGCTCATGGTAACTGGTGATCAGGATGTAGGGATATTGCTCATGCTACCTGGTAATCAGTATGTAGGGATTTGCTCATGGTACCTGGTGATCAGGATGTAGGGATATGCTCATGGTACCTGATGACTGGAATGTAGGGATTTGCTCATGGTACCTGGTGATCAGGATGTATGGATTTGCTCATGGTACCTGGTGATCAGGATGTAGGGATTTGCTCATGGTACCTGGTGACTGGGATGTAGGGATTTGCTCATGCTACTTGGTGATCAGTATGTAGGGATTTGCTCATGGTAACTGGTGACTGGGATGTAGGGATTTGCTCATGGTACATGGTGACTGGGATGTAGGGATATGCTCATGGTACCTGATGACTGGAATGTAGGGATTTGCTCATGGTACCTGGTGATCAGTATGTAGGGATTTGCTCATGGTACCTGGTGATCAGGATGTAGGGATATGCTCATGGTACCTGATGACTGGAATGTAGGGATTTGCTCATGGTACCTGGTGATCAGGATGTAGGGATTTGCTCATGGTACCTGGTGATCAGTATGTAGGGATTTGCTCATGGTACCTGGTGATCAGGATGTAGGGATTTGCTCATGCTACCTGGTGATCAGTATGTAGGGATTTGCTCATGGTACCTGGTGATAAGGATGTAGGGATTTGCTCATGGTACATGGTGACTGGGATGTAGGGATTTGCTCATGGTACATGGTGACTGGGATGTAGGGATTTGCTCATGGTACATGGTGACTGGGATGTAGGGATTTGCTCATGGAACCTGGTGATCAGGATGTAGGGATTTGCTCATGGTACCTGGTGACTGGGATGTAGGGATTTGTTCATGCTACCTGGTGATCAGTATGTAGGGATTTGCTCATGGTACCTGGTGACTGGGATGTAGGGATTTGCTCATGGTACCTGGTGACTGGAATGTAGGGATTTGCTCATGCTACCTGGTGATCAGTATGTAGGGATTTGCTTATGGTACATGGTGATAAGGATGTAGGGATTTGCTCATGGAACATGGTGACTGGGATGTAGGGATTTGCTCATGGTACCTGGTGATCAGTATGTAGGGATTTACTCATGGTACCTGGTGACTGGGATGTAGGGATTTGCTCATGCTACCTGGTAATCAGTATGTAGGGATTTGCTCATGGTACCTGGTGATCAGGATGTAGGGATATGCTCATGGTACCTGGTGATCAGGACTTATGGATTTGCTCATGCTACCTGGTGATCAGTATGTAGGGATTTGCTCATGGTACCTGGTGATAAGTATGTAGGGATTTGCTCATGCTACCTGGTGATCAGTATGTAGGGATTTGCTCATGGTACTTGGTGACTGGGATGTAGGGATTTGCTCATGGTACCTGGTGACCAGTATGTAGGGATTTGCTCATGGCATCTGGTGATCAGGATGTAAAGATTTGCTCATAGTACCTAGACATTAGGATGTAGGGATTTGCTCATGGTACCTGGTGACCAGGATGCAGGGATTTGCTCATGGTACCTGGTGACAGGGATGTAGGGATTTGCTCATGGTACCTGGTAATCAGGATGTAGGGATTTGCTCATGGTACCTAGAGATCAGGATGTAGGGATTTGATCATGGTGCCTGGTGACCAGGATGTAGGGATTTGCTCATGGTACCTAGAGATCAGGATGTAGGGATTTGCTTATGGTACTTGATGATCAGGATGTAGGGATTTGCTCATGGTACCTGTTGACTGGGATGTAGGGATTTGCTCGTGGTACTTGGTGACTGGGATGTAGGGATTTGCTCGTGGTACCTGGTGATCAGGATGTAGGGATTTGCTCATGGTATCTGTGATAAGGATGTAGAGATTTGGTCATGGTGCCTGGTGACTGGGATGTAGGGATTTGCTCATGGTACCTAGAGATCAGGATGTAGGGATTTGCTCATGGTACTTGATGATCAGGATGTAGGGTTTTGCTCATGGTACCTGTTGACTGGGATGTAGGGATTCGCTCGTGGTACTTGGTGACTGGGATGTAGGGATTTGCTCGTGGTACCTGGTGATCAGGATGTAGGGATTTGCTTGCGGTACCTGGTGATCAGGATGTAGGGATTTGCTCATGGTATCTGTGATAAGGATGTAGAGATTTGCTCATGGTACCTGGTGACTGGGATGTAGGGATTTGCTCATGGTACGTGGTGAGTGGGATGTAGGGATTTGCTCATGGTACCTGGTGAGTGGAATGTAGGGATTTGCTCATGGTACCTGGTGATCAGGATGTATGGATTTGCTTATGGTACCTGGTAATCAGGATGTTGCTCATGGTACATGGTAATCGGGATGTAGAGATTTGCTCATGGTACCTGGTGACTGGGATGTAGGGATTTGCTCATGGTACCTGGTGATCAGGATGTAGGGATTTGCTCATGGGGCCTAATTCATAGTTGATTGTAGCATCAAATTTGTTAGCAGTTGGGCAAAACCATGTGCACTGCAGGGGGGGCAGATATAACATTTGCAGAGAGAGTTAGATTTGGGTGTGGTGTGTTCAAACTGAAATCTAAATTGCAGTGTAAAAATAAAGCAGCCAGTATTTACCCTGCACAGAAACAAAATAACCCCCCCAAATCTAACTCTCTCTGCAAATGTTATATCTGCCCCCCCCCCCCCCCCCCCTGCAGTGCACATGGTTTTACCCAACTGCTAACAAATTTGATGCTGCAATCAACTCGGAATTACCCCCCATGGTACCTGGTGATCAGGATGTAGGGATTTGCTCATGGTAACTGGTAATCAGTATGTTGCTCATGGTACCTGGTGATAAGGATGTAGGGATTTGCTCATGGCACCTGGTGATCAGGATGTAGGGATTTGCTCATGGCAACTGGTAATCAGGATGTTGCTCATGGTACCTGGTGATAAGGATGTAGGGATTTGCTCATGGCACCTGGTGATCAGGATGTAAGGATTTGCTCATGGTACCTGGTGATCAGGATGTAGGGATTTGCTTGTGGTACCTGGTGACTGGAATGTAGGGATTTGCTCATGGTACCTGGTGATAAGGATGTAGGGATTTGCTCATGGTATCTAGAGATCAGGATGTATGGATTTGCTCATGGTACCTGGTGACTGGGATGTAGGGATTTGTTCATGGTACCTGGTGATCAGGATGTAGGGATTTGTTCATGGTACCTGGTGATCAGGATGTAGGCATTTGCTCATGGTACCTAGAGATCAGGATGTAGGGATTTGCTTATGGTACTTGATGATCAGGATGTAGGGATTTGCTCATGGTACCTGTTGACTGGGATGTAGGGATTTGCTCGTGGTACTTGGTGACTGGGATGTAGGGATTTGCTTGTGGTACCTGGTGATCAGGATGTAGGGATGTGCTCATGGTACCTGGTGATCAGGCTGTAGGGATTTGCTCATGGTAACTGGTAATCAGGTTGTTGCTCATGGTACCTGGTGATAAGGATGTAGGGATTTGCTCATGGCACCTGGTGATCAGGATGTAGGGATTTGCTCATGGTACCTGGTGATCAGGATGTAGGGATTTGCTCATGGTACCTGGTGACTGGAATGTAGGTATTTGCTCATGGTACCTGGTGATAAGGCTGTAGGGATTTGCTCATGGTATCTGGTAATCAGGATGTAGGTACCTGGTGACTGGGATGTAGGGATGAGTGGGATGTAGGCTCATGGTACGTGATGACTGGGATGTAGGGATTTGCTCATGGTACCTGGTAATGAGGATGTAGGGATTTGCTCACGGTACCTGGTGATAAGGATGTAGAGATTTGCTCATGGTGCCTAGTGATAAGGATGTAGAGATTTGCTCATGGTGCCTAGTGATCAGGATGTAGGGATTTGCTCATGGTACCTGGTAATGAGGATGTAGGCATTTCTCATGGTACCTAGAGATCAGGATGTAGGGATTTGCTTATGGTACTTGATGATCAGGATGTAGGGATTTGCTCATGGTACCTGTTGACTGGGATGTAGGGATTTGCTTGTGGTACTTCGTGACTGGGATGTTGGGATTTGCTCGTGGTACCTGGTGATCAGGATGTAGGGATTTGCTCATGGTACCTGGTCATCAGGATGTAGGGATTTGCTCATGGTACATGGTGACTGGGATGTAGGGATTTGCTCATGGTACATGGTGACTGGGATGTAGGGATTTGCTCATGGTACATGGTGACTGGGATGTAGGGATTTGCTCATGGAACCTGGTGATCAGGATGTAGGGATTTGCTCATGGTACCTGGTGACTGGGATGTAGGGATTTGTTCATGCTACCTGGTGATCAGTATGTAGGGATTTGCTCATGGTACCTGGTGACTGGGATGTAGGGATTTGCTCATGGTACCTGGTGACTGGAATGTAGGGATTTGCTCATGCTACCTGGTGATCAGTATGTAGGGATTTGCTTATGGTACATGGTGATAAGGATGTAGGGATTTGCTCATGGAACATGGTGACTGGGATGTAGGGATTTGCTCATGGTACCTGGTGATCAGTATGTAGGGATTTACTCATGGTACCTGGTGACTGGGATGTAGGGATTTGCTCATGCTACCTGGTAATCAGTATGTAGGGATTTGCTCATGGTACCTGGTGATCAGGATGTAGGGATATGCTCATGGTACCTGGTGATCAGGACTTATGGATTTGCTCATGCTACCTGGTGATCAGTATGTAGGGATTTGCTCATGGTACCTGGTGATAAGTATGTAGGGATTTGCTCATGCTACCTGGTGATCAGTATGTAGGGATTTGCTCATGGTACTTGGTGACTGGGATGTAGGGATTTGCTCATGGTACCTGGTGACCAGTATGTAGGGATTTGCTCATGGCATCTGGTGATCAGGATGTAAAGATTTGCTCATAGTACCTAGACATTAGGATGTAGGGATTTGCTCATGGTACCTGGTGACCAGGATGCAGGGATTTGCTCATGGTACCTGGTGACTGGGATGTAGGGATTTGCTCATGGTACCTGGTAATCAGGATGTAGGGATTTGCTCATGGTACCTAGAGATCAGGATGTAGGGATTTGATCATGGTGCCTGGTGACCAGGATGTAGGGATTTGCTCATGGTACCTAGAGATCAGGATGTAGGGATTTGCTTATGGTACTTGATGATCAGGATGTAGGGATTTGCTCATGGTACCTGTTGACTGGGATGTAGGGATTTGCTCGTGGTACTTGGTGACTGGGATGTAGGGATTTGCTCGTGGTACCTGGTGATCAGGATGTAGGGATTTGCTCATGGTATCTGTGATAAGGATGTAGAGATTTGGTCATGGTGCCTGGTGACTGGGATGTAGGGATTTGCTCATGGTACCTAGAGATCAGGATGTAGGGATTTGCTCATGGTACTTGATGATCAGGATGTAGGGTTTTGCTCATGGTACCTGTTGACTGGGATGTAGGGATTCGCTCGTGGTACTTGGTGACTGGGATGTAGGGATTTGCTCGTGGTACCTGGTGATCAGGATGTAGGGATTTGCTTGCGGTACCTGGTGATCAGGATGTAGGGATTTGCTCATGGTATCTGTGATAAGGATGTAGAGATTTGCTCATGGTACCTGGTGACTGGGATGTAGGGATTTGCTCATGGTACGTGGTGAGTGGGATGTAGGGATTTGCTCATGGTACCTGGTGAGTGGAATGTAGGGATTTGCTCATGGTACCTGGTGATCAGGATGTATGGATTTGCTTATGGTACCTGGTAATCAGGATGTTGCTCATGGTACATGGTAATCGGGATGTAGAGATTTGCTCATGGTACCTGGTGACTGGGATGTAGGGATTTGCTCATGGTACCTGGTGATCAGGATGTAGGGATTTGCTCATGGGGCCTAATTCATAGTTGATTGTAGCATCAAATTTGTTAGCAGTTGGGCAAAACCATGTGCACTGCAGGGGGGGCAGATATAACATTTGCAGAGAGAGTTAGATTTGGGTGTGGTGTGTTCAAACTGAAATCTAAATTGCAGTGTAAAAATAAAGCAGCCAGTATTTACCCTGCACAGAAACAAAATAACCCCCCCAAATCTAACTCTCTCTGCAAATGTTATATCTGCCCCCCCCCCCCCCCCCCTGCAGTGCACATGGTTTTACCCAACTGCTAACAAATTTGATGCTGCAATCAACTCGGAATTACCCCCCATGGTACCTGGTGATCAGGATGTAGGGATTTGCTCATGGTAACTGGTAATCAGTATGTTGCTCATGGTACCTGGTGATAAGGATGTAGGGATTTGCTCATGGCACCTGGTGATCAGGATGTAGGGATTTGCTCATGGCAACTGGTAATCAGGATGTTGCTCATGGTACCTGGTGATAAGGATGTAGGGATTTGCTCATGGCACCTGGTGATCAGGATGTAAGGATTTGCTCATGGTACCTGGTGATCAGGATGTAGGGATTTGCTTGTGGTACCTGGTGACTGGAATGTAGGGATTTGCTCATGGTACCTGGTGATAAGGATGTAGGGATTTGCTCATGGTATCTAGAGATCAGGATGTATGGATTTGCTCATGGTACCTGGTGACTGGGATGTAGGGATTTGTTCATGGTACCTGGTGATCAGGATGTAGGGATTTGTTCATGGTACCTGGTGATCAGGATGTAGGCATTTGCTCATGGTACCTAGAGATCAGGATGTAGGGATTTGCTTATGGTACTTGATGATCAGGATGTAGGGATTTGCTCATGGTACCTGTTGACTGGGATGTAGGGATTTGCTCGTGGTACTTGGTGACTGGGATGTAGGGATTTGCTTGTGGTACCTGGTGATCAGGATGTAGGGATGTGCTCATGGTACCTGGTGATCAGGCTGTAGGGATTTGCTCATGGTAACTGGTAATCAGGTTGTTGCTCATGGTACCTGGTGATAAGGATGTAGGGATTTGCTCATGGCACCTGGTGATCAGGATGTAGGGATTTGCTCATGGTACCTGGTGATCAGGATGTAGGGATTTGCTCATGGTACCTGGTGACTGGAATGTAGGTATTTGCTCATGGTACCTGGTGATAAGGCTGTAGGGATTTGCTCATGGTATCTGGTAATCAGGATGTAGGTACCTGGTGACTGGGATGTAGGGATGAGTGGGATGTAGGCTCATGGTACGTGATGACTGGGATGTAGGGATTTGCTCATGGTACCTGGTAATGAGGATGTAGGGATTTGCTCACGGTACCTGGTGATAAGGATGTAGAGATTTGCTCATGGTGCCTAGTGATAAGGATGTAGAGATTTGCTCATGGTGCCTAGTGATCAGGATGTAGGGATTTGCTCATGGTACCTGGTAATGAGGATGTAGGCATTTCTCATGGTACCTAGAGATCAGGATGTAGGGATTTGCTTATGGTACTTGATGATCAGGATGTAGGGATTTGCTCATGGTACCTGTTGACTGGGATGTAGGGATTTGCTTGTGGTACTTCGTGACTGGGATGTTGGGATTTGCTCGTGGTACCTGGTGATCAGGATGTAGGGATTTGCTCATGGTACCTGGTCATCAGGATGTAGGGATTTGCTCATGGTACATGGTGACTTGGATGTAGCGATTTGCTCGTGGTACACGGTGATCAGGATGTAGGGATTTGCTCATGGTACATGGTGACTGGGATGTAGGGATTTGCTCATGGTACCTGGTGATCAGGATGTAGGGATTTGCTCATGGTACCTGGTAACTGGGATATAGGGATTTGTTCATGGTACCTGGTGATCAGGAAGTAGGGATTTGCTCATGGTACCTGGTGATAAGGATGTAGAGATTTGCTCATGGTACCTGGTGACTGGGATGTAGGGATTTGCTCATGGTACCTGGTGATCAGGATGTAGGGATTTGCTCATGGTACATGGTGACTGGGATGTAGGGATTTGCTCATGGTGCCTGGTGATCAGGATGTAGGGATTTGCTCATGGTACCTGGTGACTGGGATGTAGGGATTTGCTCATGGTACCTGGTGATATGGATGTAGGGATTTGCTCATGGTACCTGGTGATCAGGATGTAGGCATTTGCTCATGGTACCTGGTGATCAGGATGTAGGCATTTGCTCATGGTACCTAGAGATCAGGATGTAGGGATTTGCTTATGGTACTTGATGATCAGGATGTAGGGATTTGCTCATGGTACCTGTTGACTGGGATGTAGGGATTTGCTCGTGGTACTTGGTGACTGGGATGTAGGGATTTGCTCGTGGTACCTGGTCATCAGGATGTAGGGATTTGCTAATGGTACCTGGTGACTGGGATGTAAGGATTTGCTCATGATACCTGGTGACTGGGATGTAGGGATTTGCTCATGGTGCCTGGTGATCAGGATGTAGGGATTTGCTCATGGTACCTGGTGATCAGGATGTAGGGATTTGCTCATGGTACCTTGTGACTGGAATGTAGGGATTTGCTCATGATACCTGGTAACTGGGATGTAGGGATTTGTTCATGGTACCTGGTGATCAGGATGTAGGGATTTGTTCATGGTACCTGGTGATCAGGATGTAGGCATTTGCTCATGGTACCTAGAGATCAGGATGTAGGGATTTGCTTATGGTACTTGATGATCAGGATGTAGGGATTTGCTCATGGTACCTGTTGACTGGGATGTAGGGATTTGCTTGTGGTACTTGGTGACTGGGATGTAGGGATTTGCTCGTGTTACCTGGTCATCAGGATATAGGGATTTGCTCATGGTACCTGGTGACTGGGATGTAAGGATTTGCTCATGATACCTGGTGACTGGGATGTAGGGATTTGCTCATGGTGCCTGGTGATCAGGATGTAGGGATTTGCTCATGGTACCTGGTGATCAGGATGTAGGGATTTGCTCATGGTACCTGGTGATCAGGATGTAGGGATTTGCTTATGGTACTTGATGATCAAGATGTAGGGATTTGCTCATGGTACCTGTTGACTGGGATGTAGGGATTTGCTCGTGGTACTTGGTGACTGGGATGTAGGGATTTGCTCGTGTTATCTGGTCATCAGGATGTAGGGATTTGCTCATGGTACCTGGTGACTGGGATGTAAGGATTTGCTCATGATACCTGGTGACTGGGATGTAGGGATTTGCTCATGGTGCCTGGTGATCAGGATGTAGGGATTTGCTCATGGTACCTGGTGATCAGGATGTAGGCATTGGCTCATGGTATCTAGAGATCAGGATGTAGGGATTTGCTTATGGTACTTGATGATCAGGATGTAGGGATTTGCTCATGGTTCCTGTTGACTGGGATGTAGGGATTTGCTCGTTGTACTTGGTGACTGGGATGTAGGGATTTGCTCGTGGTACCTGGTCATCAGGATGTAGGGATTTGCTCATGGTACCTGGTGACTGGGATGTAGGGATTTGCTCATGGTGCCTGGTGATCAGGATGTAGGGATTTGCTCATGGTACATGGTGATCAGGATGTAGGGATTTGCTCATGGTACCTGGTGACTGGAATGTAGGGATTTGCTCATGATACCTGGTGATCAGGATGTAGGGATTTGCTCATGGTACCTGGTGATCAGGCTGTAGGGATTTGCTCATGGTAACTGGTAATCAGGATGTTGCTCATGGTACCTGGTGATAAGGATGTAGGGATTTGCTCATGGCACCTGGTGATTAGGATGTAGGGATTTGCTCATGGTACCTGGTGATCAGGATGTAGGGATTTGCTCATGGCACCTGGTGATCAGGATGTAGGGATTTGCTCATGGTACCTGGTGATCAGGATGTAGGGATTTGCTCATCGCACCTGGTGATCAGGATGTAAGGATTTGCTCATGGTACCTGGTGATCAGGATGTACGGATTTGCTCATGGTACCTGATGACTGGAATGTAGGGATTTGCTCATGGTACCTGGTGATAAGGATGTAGGGATTTTCTCATGGCACCTGTCAAAGTCAGAAAAATATCATGATGCACACTACCATATTTGCACCTCATGCGTGTCCCCGCTGCGCGTGCCCACGCTCTCCCGTGCGTACGCATACCCGCTGGTGCGTGCACCCGCAGGCGCACGGTATGCGCATTTACGGTAGAGTTTATGTGCGCCTAGCGTGCGACTCGATCGTTACATATTTTAACCATATAATGTATTTTGTAGATTATGGTCCCTTTGATAGAATCTGAAAGTTTAGTTAATGTAGCATGTTCATGGACAAAGAGATCCCTCTTTGTTTGATACGAAGGGTCAGACAGGGGTTACACAGTGGTGTTTAGTATCCATCGGAAGAGTATTTAATTAGCAATATTCCGGTGTTGGTTTGAAGCGGATTAATCGCTCGTGCGAATAGTTATGGACATAAGAAGTTTATGGACTTTTACTATTATTTGCACTTTATTATCCATGCGGCGGGAAACCTTGTTTCCCACCCACCTGAGCAGTTGGAAATAGTCACAGCCCACCTGTATGAATCAACCTATGACCTTTTGTTATAATGCAAAGACGAATTCCTGTGTCCAATGAACAATGAGATTGTAGGGACCATTGTACTGTATTGTGTATAGTGTATAAAAGGACAAGCCGATCTGATCCAGCTCTCTATTCTCTTCAACGGTTCTCATTGCTGATAATCGGGAGCTGGATATCCAGAGGCGCATGCGATTGTTTCCTTTGTGCGTAAGTTTTCTCCGCAATCATATTGTCTTTATTGTTATTGTGAGCCATATCTCTCTCTCTCTCTCTCCTCTTTCTCTCTCATTTTCCCTTAAACGTAATTGTATTGTATTTCATGTGTAGTTATCTGGTTAGTTAGTCTATGTTATATTGGTAGTGTATGACTTGTATTGTATTATTCTTTTGCAAAATAGAACGTTCATATAAGGTGTTAGAACCTAAGATCGGTATCTGTGTATTTCTTATATTTCTAAGTATTCTCAGAGCGTCGGAGACGCTCGTACAGCTTTTAAGTTAATAAGGTTACACTGTGTTACATTTACACCCTATCACTACACCAAGGTTTACTGCATAATACACTGTTTTATGGTATAGTTATAAAGGTTTTACACTGTGAGCGTCAGCGCCGCTTGTGATCTCCTCGTGGTCCCGAGCGTCCGCTACGCTAATAGCGTATCATTACGTTAGTCGGCAGCCAATAGCGTGCCTGCCTGTGATCTCTTGGCCGTGAGCGAACGTGACGCTTGAGCGTCTCGACTACGGCTAAGCGATTGTTACGCAACATGCGTACCCTTACGGTATTCCGTACGCCAATAGCGTACTGTGTTCTTTGACCTCTTAAAGGGTTTTAAGTAAGATAAATATTTAGCTTTATCACACCTGGTAATCAGGATGTAGGTGACTGGGATGTAGGGATGACTGGGATGTAGGCTCATGGTACCTGGTGACTGGGATGTAGGGATTTTCTCATGGTACTTAGAGATCAGGATGTAGGGATTTGCTCATGGTACCTGGTAATCAGGATGTTGCTCATGGTACCTGGTGATCAGGATGTAGGGATTTGCTCATGGTACCTGGTGACTGGAATGTAGGGATTTGCTCATGTTACCTGGTGATCAGGATGTAGGGATTTGCTCATGGTACCTGGCGATCAGGTTGTAGGGATTTGCTGATGGTATCTGGTAATCAGGATGTTGCTCATGGTACCTGATGATTAGGATGTAGGGATTTGCTCATGGCACCTGGTGATCAGGATGTAGGGATTTGCTCATGGTACCTGGTAACATAGTAACATAGTATCTGAGGTTGAAAAAAGACAATTGTCCATCGAGTTCAACCTATTTGTGGTCTCCTATGCATGATGATTTGACTAAAATTTCTGACTGATGCTGCTGTCAGCCGTTGCATTTTATCCCTATTTATAGTAACTATAATGCATGACTCTGCACCATACCCCTGGATATCCTTATCCATTAGAAATTTATCTAACCCATTCTTAAAGGTGTTGACAGATTCCGCCATTACAACTCCCTCGGGCAGGGAATTCCAAACACGTATTGTCCTTACCGTGAAAAAGCCTTTACGCTGTATTGTGCGGAATCTCCTCTCCTCTAACCTGAGCGAGTGTCCACGAGTCCTCTGTGTTGATCTAACCAAAAACAGGTCCCGCGCAAGCTCTGTGTATTGTCCCCTTATATATTTGTAGATGTTGATCATATCCCCTCTTAGTCTCTGCTTTTCCAATGTAAACATGCCTAGTCTTTCAAGCCTTTCCTTGTATTGCTCATGCAGGGATTTGCTCATGGCACCTGGTGATCAGGATGTCGGGATTTGCTCATGGTACCTGGTGATCTGGATGTAGGGATTTGCTCATGGTACCTGGTGATCAGGATGTAGAGATTTGCTCATGGTACCTGGTGATCAGGATGTAGAGATTTGCTCATGGTACCTGGTGATCAAGATGTAGGGATTTGCTCATGGTACTTGGTGATCAAGATGTAGGGATTTGCTCATGGTACTTGGTGATCAGGATGTAGGGATTTGCTCATGGCACCTGGTTATAAGGATGTATGGATTTGCTCATGGTATCTGGTGATCAGGAAGTAGGGATTTTCTCATGGCACCTAGAGATCAGGATGTAGGGATATGCTCATGGTACCTGGTGACTGGGATGCAGGGATTTGCTCATGGTACCTAGAGATAAGGATGTAGGGATTTGTGTCAGCGTCCAGAGTCTTACCGGTACGCTGGGGCCGCAGGGCTGGCTTCCTTGGCATTGTGCGGGCAGTGGCGGAGGTGGGCTGCTGCGCCGGATCCGTGGGCAGCAGTAGCGGAGGTGAGGGGGTCCGCTCGTGGCGGCGGGACGCCGCTACAGCGGGTCGCTCTTGCTGAACCGTTGCTTGGAGACCAGGGGCAGTGAGCAATGTGGCTTTGCAAAAAGGTCTGCATTACTGGGCGCCGCCATGTTGGAGACCATGTTTTAAGCATATTTCCTGTTTCCTGTTTCTTCCAGCCAATCCAGGGGAAGCTCTCCCTATAAAAGGGGGCTGGTTTAGGACAGGGATGCCAGTGCTTCAAGTTACAACCCTGTTGTAGGTGCTTTAGCCTGTGCTCCCAGGATTCCTGCTGTATCTTGGTTCCTCCTGATCCTGCTTGGTCAGTTCTCTGTTGCTGCTGCAGCCTTGCCGTTTCTTGCCTGCTACTGCCTGTGGAAGCGCTCCTGGAAAACCCGGTCCAGTAAGACTCTTTGGGCACAGTCGGCCCCGGGTCTTCTGCCTTGTCTTTCAAGCCACACTCCACAGATCTCCTTCACCAGCCACGCCTTTGTACCACTGACCACAGCCTGCAGATTACTATCTTCAAGCCTCGTTTACCACAGTCCACAGTCCTTGTCTCCAGTCACGTTTTCAACTACCATCCACAGTTCCACAGTTCATCATCTACAGTCTCGTCTTTCAAATCACAGTCCGCAGTTCTTCACCTCCAGCCACGTCTTTAACCATTGTGCTTCAGCCTCAGTTCCCTACCTCAGCTCTGTACATAATAAATACTTTCCATTGACTCTCAAACCCCGCCTACGTTCTTCATTGCTCCGTGTCCCATACGAAGGAACTATATCCAGCCCCCTCATCTGGTTCATTCATAGCCTGCTACCTCCTCGGGCAAATCTCAGCTGCCGGATCCTCAAACCCTGCCAGACGTGACAGTAAGCACTGGCCCTATGGATTCGACGGGTGATCAGGCCTCAGGAGGGGATTCAACTGCAGATATCTGGTCTCGCTTAAGTAAGCAGGAGGCCACACAATCTCATATCGTGCAGTTCATGCAGAGTATGTCCGAACGTCTTGATTCTCTCTGTGTTGCCATGACGGCACCTCAAGTATCTACAGCTGCTCCCACATTGGCACCTCCGGTCCTGCTTCCTCCTGTACCAGTACCACTTCCACGTTTGCATTTGCCACCTCCCAGTAAATTTGATGGGAATCCAAAACAATGCCGCGGGTTTCTTAACCAGTGCGAAATCCAGTTCGAACTACAGTCAGCCAACTTCCCATCAGCACGAACCAAAGTAGCCTATATAATTTCTTTACTTACCGGGCAAGCGTTGGAATGGGCTTCACCTTTGTGGGAGAGGATGGATCCCATCTTATCTAACTATCCAGAATTCATGGCCACCTTTCGAAGAATCTTCGACGAACCGGGCAGGACTTCTGCCGCCTCATTGGAGATCCTGCGCCTGCGTCAGGGCACGCGTACGGTCAGTCAGTACGTGATCCAGTTTCGCACCCTTTCCTCAGAACTGAACTGGAACGAGGAGGCTCTCATTGCAGCTTTCTGGAGCGGTCTCTCCGAAAAAATCAAAGATGACCTCGCAACTCAGGACGTACCTGATAAGTTGGATAAACTAATTTCTTTATGCAATAAGTTAGATCTGAGGTACAGAGAACGCTGTATGGAGAGGTAGCGGTCAGATCGCCCTAAGCCTAGAGTTGTTCTTCCACCAACACCATCATCACCAACTGTGGAAGAACCCATGCAGATTAATCGCTCCCACCTCTCCAATGAAGAACGTCAGAGACGGCGACAAGGGAACCTCTGCCTGTATTGTGGTGCATCTGATCACTTTGTTAAAACTTGCAGTCTACGTCCGGGAAACGCCCGCTCCTAGTTTGTGCTGGAGAGGTCAAGCTAGGAGAATTCTCAGAATTACATACCAAGAAAGAGTCTGTCCTGTTAACCCAATTGGAGCTCCCTTCTTCTTCTCTTCTCATCCCTGCACTACTCGACTCCGGAGCCGCCGAAAGCTTCATTACGTCAGCTCTGGTCAAACGATCTGGAATACAAACGGTTCCTTTGGATCGTACCATTTCTGCTACCGCAGTGGATGGAAGTTATATCCCAGAGGGTATTATATCCTTTCGTACTATTCCTCTCAAGATGAAGGTCGGAGTTCTCCATTCAGAAAAAATCTCTTTCCTTGTAATTCCTAAAGCCTCTCATGAACTAATCCTAGGGTTTCCATGGTTAATCAGACACAACCCCCACATTGATTGGCAAACTATGGATGTTCTCTCTTGGGGACAAGACTTCTTTCAGAACTGTTTACCTTCAGTTAGACCTCTCTGTTCTTCCAACCCTTCCAGCCTTCCTGTGGAGTACCAATCTTTTCAAGATGTTTTCAGTAAGCATGGGGCGGACACCTTGCCTCCGCATCGTACTTGGGATTGTCCCATTGAGCTAGTACCCGGTAAGACTCCTCCCCGAGGTCGAATTTACCCTCTCTCACTTCCCGAGACACAGGCCATGTCGGAGTATATACGGGAGAACTTGGAGAAAGGGTTCATCAGGTCTTCTACATCTCCGGCCGGAGCAGGGTTTTTCTTCGTCAAAAAGAAGGATGGGGGGTTGCGGCCCTGTATTGACTATAGAGGTCTCAATGACATAACAATTAAGAACAGATATCTGTTACCTCTGATTCCAGAACTGTTCGACCGTGTTAAAGGAGCTACTGTATTTACTAAGTTGGACTTACGGGGGGCCTACAATCTTATACGTATTCGCCCAGGGGACGAATGGAAGACGGCATTTAATACCCGCGACGGCCATTACGAATACCTGGTAATGCCTTTTGGCCTATGCAACACCCCAGCCGTCTTTCAAGAGTTCGTTAACAAAATCTTCAGAGATCTCCTCTATGACTGCTTGGTAGTGTATCTGGATTACATCCTCATTTTTTCTAGGGATCTGAAGACCCACCGGGAACAAGTCAAAGAAGTGTTAACTCGTTTACGAGGGAATCAGTTATTCTGTAAGTTAGAGAAGTGCACCTTTGAAGTACCCACGATTCCATTCCTCGGTTACATTCTTTCAGGGCAGAGGTTACAGATGGACCCCGCTAAAGTCCAGGCGATTCAGGATTGGGCACTTCCAGCTACCCTTAAAGGAATTCAACGTTTCCTGGGGTTTGCTAACTTCTACCGAAGATTCATTCAAAATTATTCTTCCGTCATAGCTCCTATAACCGCATTAACTAGGAAGGGAGCCGATCCTGCCAAGTGGTCTCCGGAGGCTTTGGAAGCTTTTTCATCTTTAAAGGAGGCCTTCACGACTGCTCCAGTTCTTCGACAACCCGATCTCAGCCGTCCGTTCTTGGTGGAGGTTGATGCCTCTACTGTAGGATAGGAGTAGGAGCAGTATTATCCCAGCTTTTCGAGGACAAGAAGGTCCATCCTTATGCATTCTTCTCGCGAAGATTCTCCCCCGCTGAACAGAATTACGCTATTGGGGAACAGGAATTACTGGCAATTAAGTTGGCCTTTGAGGAGTGGAGGTATTTGTTGGAGGGAGCTCAGCATCCAATTTTGGTGACCACGGATCACAAGAACCTCCTGTATCTACAGTCAGCCCGGTGTCTGAACCCACGCCAAGCAAGATGGGCACTCTTCTTTACCCGTTTTAATTTTAAACTCAGTTACAGACCAGGTTCCCTCAACAAAAAGGCAGATGCATTATCTCGCTCCCTAAGTTCAGAAGAACCCTCTGACCGTTCAAAAGAGCAATTTATCCTGGAATCCACCTCTTTTTCTGCAACTAATACCTCTCCACTTCCTCCTCCAGGGAAGATCTTCGTTGCACCAAATCTTCGCAAAAAACGTCTTACATGGGCTCACTCCTCCTCCTTCATGGGCCATGCGGGCGGTCATAAGACACTTAAATTCATTCAACGCTCCTACTGGTGGCCTCATCTCAGGACTGACGTTCAGGAATTCGTAGCTGCCTGTCCAAAATGTGCCCAGCATAAAAGTCCCAAAGGTCCACCAGCCGGGTTACTCCATCCTTTGCCGGTACCACTAAGACCATGGACGCATATTTCTATGGACTTTATTACAGATTTACCCATGTCTGGTGGGCGGAACACCGTATGGGTCATAGTTGACCGATTCCCTAAAATGGCACACTTTGTTCCTCTGGTTAATCTTCCATCTGCATCCCAGTTGGCAAAATTGTTTATAGCAGAGATCTTTCGACTCCATGGTCTACCCCAGGAGATCGTGTCTGATAGAGGTCCTCAATTTGTGGCCAGGTTTTGGAGATCCCTATGTTCTGCTCTTGGCGTGAAATTAAACTTCTCCTCAGGATATCATCCTCAAACGGATGGTCAAACAGAGAGAGCGAACCAGGATCTGGAGACTTTTCTGCGTTTATTCATGTCCTCCTCACAGGACGACTGGCTGGACTTCCTCCCGTTCGCAGAATTTGCCCATAACAATCTTTATCACTCTGCCACAAAATCTTCTCCATTCTTCATTAATTATGGTTACCATCCAAGAGTTCCTGACTTCCAACTTCTGCCTACGCTCGAGGTTCCGGCCGCAGAGTCAACACTTCGTCAATTTACTGAAGCCTGGAAACAAGTTCACAAGACTTTGCTCAAGACATCCAAGAGATATAAGACCTATGCAGATCTGAAACTAAAAGCTGTACCAAGCCTTAAGGTAGGAGATCGGGTTTGGGTTTCCACACGTAACCTAAGATTAAAGGTTCCTACAAAAAAGTTTGCTCCCAGATTTATCGGGCCTTACCCAATCGAAAGAGTGTTGAATCCTGTGGCTTACAAAGTGAAATTACCTCCGCAGTTAAGAATTCCTAATGCATTTCATATTTCTCTCTTAAAACCACTGGTACTTAATCGGTTCAGAGCCGCTCTGCCTAAATCACCCAAGATCCAATCAGCACATGGAGATGAATTTGAGATTCACAAGATCCTCGATTCTCGCAGACGTTATGGTCGCATCCAGTACCTTGTTGATTGGAAAGGGTATGGGCCAGAGGAGAGATCTTGGGTAGATGCAGAGGATGTCCATGCTCCTAGTCTTCTTCGGACATTTCATGCCAAGTTTCCAACTAAACCACATAGGTGTCCGGAGTCCATCCGCAAAAGGGGGGTACTGTCAGCGTCCGGAGTCTTACCGGTACGCTGGGGCCGCGGGGCTGGCTTCCTTGGCGTTGTGCGGGAAGCGGCGGAGGTGGGCTGCTGCGCCGGATCCGTGGGCAGCAGTAGCGGAGGTGAGGGGGTCCGCTCGTGGTGGCGGGATGCCGCTACAGCGGGTCGCTCTTGCTGAACCGTTGCTTGGCGACCAGGGGCAGTGAGCAATGTGGCTTTGCAAAAAGGTCTGCATTACTGGGCGCCGCCATGTTGGAGACCAAGTTTTAAGCATAGTTCCTGTTTCCTGTTTCTTCCAGCCAATCCAGGGGAAGATCTCCCTATAAAAGGGGGCTGGTTTAGGACAGGGATGCCAGTGCTTCAAGTTACAACCCTGTTGTAGGTGCTTTAGCCTGTGCTCCCAGGATTCCTGCTGTATCTTGGTTCCTCCTGATCCTGCTTGGTCGGTTCTCTGTTGCTGCTGCAGCCCTGCCGTTTCTTGCCTGCTACTGCCTGTGGAAGCGCTCCTGGAAAACCCGGTCCAGTAAGACTCTTTGGGCACAGTCGGCCCCGGGTCTTCTGCCTCGTCTTTCAAGCCACACTCCACAGATCTCCTTCACCAGCCACGCCTTTGTACCACTGACCACAGCCTGCAGATTATTATCTTCAAGCCTCGTTTACCACAGTCCACAGTCCTTGTCTCCAGCCACGTTTTCAACTACCATCCACAGTTCCACAGTTCATAATCTACAGTCTCGTCTTTCAAATCACAGTCCGCAGTTCTTCACCTCCAGCCATGTCTTTAACCATTGTACTTCAGCCTCAGTTCCCTACCTCAGCCCTGTACATAATAAATACTTTCCATTGACTCTCAAACCCCGCCTACGTTCTTCATTGCTCCGTGTCCCATGCGAAGGAACTATATCCAGCCCCCTCATCTGGTTCATTCATAGCCTGCTACCTCCTCGGGCAAATCTCAGCTGCCGGATCCTCAAACCCTGCCAGACGTGACAATTTGCACCATGATACCTGGTGATAAGGATGTAGGGATTTGGTCATGGTACTTGGTGATAAGGATGTAGGGATTTGCTCATGGTAACTGGTGATAAGGATGTAGGGATTAACTCATGGTACCTGGTAATCAGGTTGTAGGGATTTTCTCATGGTACCTAGTGATAAGGATGAAGGGATTTGCTCATGGTACCGAGTAATCAGGATGTAGGGATTTTCTCATGGTACCTAGAAATCCGGAATGTAGGGATTGGCTCATGGTACCTGGTGATAGGGATGCAGGGATTTGCTCATGGCACCTGGTGATCAGGATGTAGGGATTTGCTCATGGTACTTGGTGATAAGGAGGTAGGGATTTGCTCATGATACCTGGTGACTGGAATGTAGGGATTTGCTCATGGTACGTGGTGATCAGGATGTAGGGATTTGCTCATGGTACATGGTGATCAGGATGTGGGGATTTGCTCATGGTACCTGGTGACTGGAATGTAGGGATTTGCTCATGGTACCTAGTGATAAGGATGTAGGGATTTGCTCATGATACCTGGTGATAAGGATGGTAGGGATTTGCTCATGGTACCTGGTAATCAGGATGTAGGGATTTGCTCATGGTACCTTGTGACAGGGATGTAGGGATCTTCTCATGGTACCTAGAGATCAGGATGTATGGATTTGCTCATGGTACCTGGTGACTGGGATGTATGGATTTGTTCGTTGTACTTGGCGATCAGGATGTAGGGATTTGCTAATGGTACCTACTGATCAGGGTGTAGGGATTTGCTCATGGTATCTGGTGATTAGGATGTAGGGATTTGCTCATGGTACCTAGAGATAAGGATGTAGGGATTTCTCATGATACCTGGTGATAAGGATGTAGGGATTTGGTCATGGTACCTAGAGATAAGGATGTAGGGATTTGCTCATGGTACCTGGTGATAAGGATGTAGGGATTAACTGATGGTACCTGGTAATCAGGATGTAGGGATTTGCTCATGGTACCTTGTGACAGGGATGTAGGGATCTTCTCATGGTACCTAGAGATCAGGATGTATGGATTTGCTCATGGTACCTTGTGACAGGAATGTAGGGATTTGTTCGTGGTACTTGGTGATCAGGATGTAGGGATTTGCTCATGGTACCTACTGATCAGGGTGTAGGGATTTACTCATGGTATCTGGTGATCAGGATGTAGGGATTTGCTCATGATACCTGGTGATAAGGATGTAGGGATTTGCTCATGGTACCTGGTGATAAGGATGTAGGGATTTGCTCATGGTACCTGGTGATAAGGATGTAGGGATTCACTGATGGTACCTGGTAATCAGGATGTAGGGATTTTCTCATGGTACCTGGTGATAAGGATGTAGGGATTTGCTCATGGCACCTGGTGATCAGGATGTAGGGGTTTGCTCATGGTACCTAGAGATAAGGATGTAGGGATTTCTCATGATACCTGGTGATAAGGATGTAGGAATTTGCTCATAGTACCTGGTGATAAGGATGTAGGGATATGCTCATGGTACCTGGTGATAAGGATGTAGGGATTAACTGATGGTACCTGGTAATCATGATGTAGGGATTTTCTCATGGTACATGGTGATAAGGATGTAGGGATTTGCTCATGGTACCGGGTAATCAGGATGTATGGATTTGCTCATGATACCTGGTGACTGGAATGTAAGGATTTGCTCATGGTACCTGGTGATTGGGATGTAGGGATTCGCTCATGGTACCTGGTGATCAGGATGTAGGGATTTGCTCATGGTACCTGGTGATCAGGATGTAGGGATTTGCTCATGGCACCTGGTGATCAGGATGTAGGGATTTGCTCATTGTACCTGGTGATCAGGCTGTAGGGATTTGCTCATGGTACATGGTGATAAGGAGGTAGGGATTTGCTCATGGTACCTGGTGACTGGAATGTAGGGATTTGTTCATGGTACCTAGTGATTGGGATGTAGGGATTTGCTCATGGCACCTGGTGATCAGTATGTAGGGATTTGCTCATGGTACTTGGTGATAAGGAGGTAGGGATTTGCTCATGGTACCTGGTGACTGGAATGTAGGGATTTGCTCATGGTACGTGGTGATCAGGATGTAGGGATTTGCTCATGGTACCTGGTGATCAGGATGTGGGGATTTGCTCATGGTACCTGGTGACTGGTATGTAGGGATTTGCTCATGGTACCTAGTGATAAGGATGTAGGGATTTGCTCATGATACCTGGTGATAAGGATGGGGGGATTTGCTCATGGTACCTGGTGACTGGAATGTAGGGATTTGCTCATGGTACCTGGTGATCAGGATGTAGGGATTTGCTCATGGTACCTGGTTATCAGGATGTAGGGATTTGCTCATGGTACCTGGTGATCAGGCTGTAGGGATTTGCTCATGGTACATGGTGATAAGGAGGTAGGGATTTGCTCATGGTACCTGGTGACTGGAATGTAGGGATTTGTTCATGGTACCTAGTGATTGGGATGTAGGGATTTGCTCATGGCACCTGGTGATCAGGATGTAGGGATTTGCTCATGGTACTTGGTGATAAGGAGGTAGGGATTTGCTCATGGTACCTGGTGACTGGAATGTAGGGATTTGCTTATGGTACGTGGTGATCAGGATGTAGGGATTTGCTCATGGTACCTGGTGATCAGGATGTGGGGATTTGCTCATGGTACCTGGTGACTGGAATGTAGGGATTTGCTCATGGTACCTGGTGATAAGGATGTAGGGATTTGCTCATGGTACCAGGTAATCAGGATGTAGGGATTTGCTCATGGAACCTTGTGACAGGGATGTAGAGATTTTCTCATGGTACCTAGAGATCAGAATGTATGGATTTGCTCATGGTACCTGGTAATCAGGATATAGGGATTTGCTCATGGTACCTGGTGACTGGGATGTATGGATTTGTTCATGGTACTTGGTGATCAGGATTTAGGTAGTTGCTCATGGTACCTAGAGATCAGGGTGTAGGGATTTGCTCATTGTATCTGGTGATCAGGATGTAGGGATTTGCTCATGGTACCTGGTGACTGGGATGTAGGGATTTGCTCATGGTACCTAGAGATCAGGATGTAGGGATTTCTCATGATACCTGGTGATAAGGATGTAGGGATTTGCTCATGGTACCTGGTGATAAGGATGTAGGGATTTGCTCATGGCACCTGGTGATCAGGATGTAGGGATTTGCTCATGGTACCTAGAGATAAGGATGTAGGGATTTCTCATGATACCTGGTGATAAGGATGTAGGGATTTGCTCATAGTACCTGGTGATAAGGATGTAGGGATATGCTCATGGTACCTGGTGATAAGGATGTAGGGATTAACTGATGGTACCTGGTAATCATGATGTAGGGATTTTCTCATGGTACATGGTGATAAGGATGTAGGGATTTGCTCATGGTACCGGGTAATCAGGATGTATGGATTTGCTCATGATACCTGGTGACTGGAATGTAAGGATTTGCTCATGGTACCTGGTGATTGGGATGTAGGGATTCGCTCATGGTACCTGGTGATCAGGATGTAGGGATTTGCTCATGGTACCTGGTGATCAGGATGTAGGGATTTGCTCATGGCACCTGGTGATCAGGATGTAGGGATTTGCTCATTGTACCTGGTGATCAGGCTGTAGGGATTTGCTCATGGTACATGGTGATAAGGAGGTAGGGATTTGCTCATGGTACCTGGTGACTGGAATGTAGGGATTTGTTCATGGTACCTAGTGATTGGGATGTAGGGATTTGCTCATGGCACCTGGTGATCAGTATGTAGGGATTTGCTCATGGTACTTGGTGATAAGGAGGTAGGGATTTGCTCATGGTACCTGGTGACTGGAATGTAGGGATTTGCTCATGGTACGTGGTGATCAGGATGTAGGGATTTGCTCATGGTACCTGGTGATCAGGATGTGGGGATTTGCTCATGGTACCTGGTGACTGGTATGTAGGGATTTGCTCATGGTACCTAGTGATAAGGATGTAGGGATTTGCTCATGATACCTGGTGATTAGGATGGGGGGATTTGCTCATGGTACCTGGTGACTGGAATGTAGGGATTTGCTCATGGTACCTGGTGATCAGGATGTAGGGATTTGCTCATGGTACCTGGTTATCAGGATGTAGGGATTTGCTCATGGTACCTGGTGATCAGGCTGTAGGGATTTGCTCATGGTACATGGTGATAAGGAGGTAGGGATTTGCTCATGGTACCTGGTGACTGGAATGTAGGGATTTGTTCATGGTACCTAGTGATTGGGATGTAGGGATTTGCTCATGGCACCTGGTGATCAGGATGTAGGGATTTGCTCATGGTACTTGGTGATAAGGAGGTAGGGATTTGCTCATGGTACCTGGTGACTGGAATGTAGGGATTTGCTTATGGTACGTGGTGATCAGGATGTAGGGATTTGCTCATGGTACCTGGTGATCAGGATGTGGGGATTTGCTCATGGTACCTGGTGACTGGAATGTAGGGATTTGCTCATGGTACCTGGTGATAAGGATGTAGGGATTTGCTCATGGTACCAGGTAATCAGGATGTAGGGATTTGCTCATGGAACCTTGTGACAGGGATGTAGAGATTTTCTCATGGTACCTAGAGATCAGAATGTATGGATTTGCTCATGGTACCTGGTAATCAGGATATAGGGATTTGCTCATGGTACCTGGTGACTGGGATGTATGGATTTGTTCATGGTACTTGGTGATCAGGATTTAGGTAGTTGCTCATGGTACCTAGAGATCAGGGTGTAGGGATTTGCTCATTGTATCTGGTGATCAGGATGTAGGGATTTGCTCATGGTACCTGGTGACTGGGATGTAGGGATTTGCTCATGGTACCTAGAGATCAGGATGTAGGGATTTCTCATGATACCTGGTGATAAGGATGTAGGGATTTGCTCATGGTACCTGGTGATAAGGAAGTAGGGATTTGCTCATGGCACCTGGTGATCAGGATGTAGGGATTTGCTCATGGTACCTAGAGATAAGGATGTAGGGATTTCTCATGATACCTGGTGATAAGGATGTAGGGATTTGCTCATAGTACCTGGTGATAAGGATGTAGGGATATGCTCATGGTACCTGGTGATAAGGATGTAGGGATTAACTGATGGTACCTGGTAATCATGATGTAGGGATTTTCTCATGGTACATGGTGATAAGGATGTAGGGATTTGCTCATGGTACCGGGTAATCAGGATGTACGGATTTGCTCATGATACCTGGTGACTGGAATGTAAGGATTTGCTCATGGTACCTGGTGATTGGGATGTAGGGATTCGCTCATGGTACCTGGTGATCAGGATGTAGGGATTTGCTCATGGTACCTGGTGATCAGGATGTAGGGATTTGCTCATGGCACCTGGTGATCAGGATGTAGGGATTTGCTCATGGTACCTGGTGATCAGGCTGTAGGGATTTGCTCATGGTACCTGGTGATCAGGCTGTAGGGATTTTCTCATGGTACCTGGTGACTGGAATGTAGGGATTTGTTCATGGTACCTAGTGACTGGGATGTAGGGATTTGCTCATGGCACCTGGTGATCAGTATGTAGGGATTTGCTCATGGTACTTGGTGATAAGGAGGTAGGGATTTGCTCATGGTACCTGGTGACTGGGATGTATAGATTTGTTCATGGTACTTGGTGATCAGGATTTAGGTAGTTGCTCATGGTACCTACTGATCAGGGTGTAGGGATTTGCTCATTGTATCTGGTGATCAGGATGTAGGGATTTGCTCATGGTACCTGGTGACTGGGATGTAGAGATTTGCTCATGGTACCTAGAGATCAGGATGTAGTGATTTCTCATTATACCTGTTGATAAGGATGTAGGGATTTGCTCATGGTACCTGGTGATAAGGATGTAGGGATTTGCTCATGGTACCTGGTGATAAGGATGTAAGGATTAACTGATTGTACCTGGTAATCAGGATGTAGGGATTTTCTCATGGTACCTGGTGATAAGGATGTAGGGATTTGCTCATGGTACCTGGTGATCAGGATGTAGGGATTTGCTCATGGTACCTGGTGATCAGGATGTAGGGATTTGCTCATGGTACCTGGTGATCAGGATGCAGGGATTTGCTCATGGCACCTGGTGATCAGGATGTAGGGATTTGCTCATGGTACCTGGTGATCAGGATGTAGGGATTTGCTCATGGTACCTGGTGATCAGGCTGTAGGGATTTAGTCATGGTACATGGTGATAAGGAGGTAGGGATTTGCTCATGCTACCTGGTGACTGGAATGTAGGGATTTTTCATGGTATGTGGTGATCAGGATGTAGGGATTTGCTCATGGTACCTGGTGATCAGGATGTGGGGATTTGCTCATGGTACTTGGTGATAAGGATGTATGGATTTGCTCATGGTACCTGGTGATCAGGATGTACGGATTTGCTCATGGTACCTGGTGATCAGGATGTAGGGATTTGCTCATGTCACTTGGTGATCAGGATGTAGGGATT
This sequence comes from Pseudophryne corroboree, assembly GCF_028390025.1. Classification (NCBI taxonomy): domain Eukaryota; kingdom Metazoa; phylum Chordata; class Amphibia; order Anura; family Myobatrachidae; genus Pseudophryne; species Pseudophryne corroboree. Next base: position 6,080,659 of record NC_086449.1, on the reverse strand, counting down.
TGCTCATGGTACCTGGTGATCAGGATGTAGGGATTTGCTCATGGTACCTGGTGATCAGGCTGTAGGGATTTGCTCATGGTACCTGGTGACTGGAATGTAGGGATTTGCTCATGGTATGTGGTGATCAGGATGTAGGGATTTGCTCATGGTACGTGGTGATCAGGATGTACGGATTTGCTCATGGTACCTGGTGATCAGGATGTGGGGATTTGCTCATGGTACTTGGTGACTGGAATGTAGGGATTTTCTCATGGTACCTAGAGATCAGGATGTATGGATTTGCTCATGGTACCTGGGGATAAGGATGTAGAGATTTGCTCATGGTACCTGGTGACTGGGATGTAGGGATTTGTTCATTGTACCTGGTGACTGGGATGTAGGGATTTGCTCATGATACCTGGTAATCAGGATGTAGAGATTTGCTCAAGGTACCTGGTGACTGGGATGTAGGGATTTGCTCATGGCACCTGGTGATCAGGATGTAGGGATTTGCTCATCGTACCTGGTGATCAGGATGCAGGGATTTGCTCATGGTACCTGGTGATCAGGATGAAGGGATTTGCTCATGGTACCTTGTGACAGGGATGTAGGGATCTTCTCATGGTACCTAGAGATCAGGATGTATGGATTTGCTCATGGTACATTGTGACAGGAATGTAGGGATTTGTTCGTGGTACTTGGTGATCAGGATGTAGGGATTTGCTCATGGTACCTACTGATCAGGGTGTAGGGATTTACTCATGGTATCTGGTGATCAGGATGTAGGGATTTGCTCATGGTACTTGGTGACTGGGATGTAGGGATTTGCTCATGGTACCTAGAGATAAGGATGTAGGGATTTCTCATGATACCTGGTGATAAGGATGTAGGGATTTGCTCATGGTACCTGGTGATAAGGATGTAGGGATTTGCTCATGGTACCTGGTGATAAGGATGTAGGGATTAACTGATGGTACCTGGTAATCAGGATGTAGGGATTTTCTCATGGTACCTGGTGATAAGGATGTAGGGATTTGCTCATGGCACCTGGTGATCAGGATGTAGGGATTTGCTCATGGTACCTAGAGATAAGGATGTAGGGATTTCTCATGATACCTGGTGATAAGGATGTAGGGATTTGCTCATAGTACCTGGTGATAAGGATGTAGGGATATGCTCATGGTACCTGGTGATAAGGATGTAGGGATTAACTGATGGTACCTGGTAATCATGATGTAGGGATTTTCTCATGGTACATGGTGATAAGGATGTAGGGATTTGCTCATGGTACCGGATAATCAGGATGTATGGATTTGCTCATGATACCTGGTGACTGGAATGTAAGGATTTGCTCATGGTACCTGGTGATTGGGATGTAGGGATTCGCTCATGGTACATGGTGATCAGGATGTAGGGATTTGCTCATGGTACCTGGTGATCAGGATGTAGGGATTTGCTCATGGCACCTGGTGATCAGGATGTAGGGATTTGCTCATGGTACCTGGTGATCAGGCTGTAGGGATTTGCTCATGGTACATGGTGATAAGGAGGTAGGGATTTGCTCATGGTACCTGGTGACTGGAATGTAGGGATTTGTTCATGGTACCTAGTGATTGGGATGTAGGGATTTGCTCATGGCACCTGGTGATCAGTATGTAGGGATTTGCTCATGGTACTTGGTGATAAGGAGGTAGGGATTTGCTCATGGTACCTGGTGACTGGAATGTAGGGATTTGCTCATGGTACGTGGTGATCAGGATGTAGGGATTTGCTCATGGTACCTGGTGATCAGGATGTGGGGATTTGCTCATGGTACCTGGTGACTGGTATGTAGGGATTTGCTCATGGTACCTAGTGATAAGGATGTAGGGATTTGCTCATGATACCTGGTGATAAGGATGTGGGGATTTGCTCATGGTACCTGGTGACTGGAATGTAGGGATTTGCTCATGGTACCTGGTGATCAGGATGTAGGGATTTGCTCATGGTACCTGGTTATCAGGATGTAGGGATTTGCTCATGGTACCTGGTGATCAGGCTGTAGGGATTTGCTCATGGTACATGGTGATAAGGAGGTAGGGATTTGCTCATGGTACCTGGTGACTGGAATGTAGGGATTTGTTCATGGTACCTAGTGATTGGGATGTAGGGATTTGCTCATGGCACCTGGTGATCAGGATGTAGGGATTTGCTCATGGTACTTGGTGATAAGGAGGTAGGGATTTGCTCATGGTACCTGGTGACTGGAATGTAGGGATTTGCTTATGGTACGTGGTGATCAGGATGTAGGGATTTGCTCATGGTACCTGGTGATCAGGATGTGGGGATTTGCTCATGGTACCTGGTGACTGGAATGTAGGGATTTGCTCATGGTACCTGGTGATAAGGATGTAGGGATTTGCTCATGGTACCTGGTAATCAGGATGTAGGGATTTGCTCATGGAACCTTGTGACAGGGATGTAGAGATTTTCTCATGGTACCTAGAGATCAGGATGTATGGATTTGCTCATGGTACCTGGTAATCAGGATATAGGGATTTGCTCATGGTACCTGGTGACTGGGATGTATGGATTTGCTCATGGTACCTAGAGATCAGGATGTAGGGATTTGCTCATGGTACCTGGTGACTGGGATGTAGGGATTTGCTCATGGTACCTAGAGATCAGGATGTAGGGATTTCTCATGATACCTGGTGATAAGGATGTAGGGATTTGCTCATGGTACCTGGTGATAAGGATGTAGGGATTTGCTCATGGTACATGGTGATAAGGAGGTAGGGATTTGCTCATGGTACCTGGTGACTGGGTTGTAGGGATTTTCTCATGGTACCTAGAGGTCAGGATGTATGGATTTGCTCATGGAACCTGGTAATCAGGATGTTGCTCATGGTACCTAGAGATCAGGTTGTAGGAATTTGCTCATGGTACCTTGTAATCAGGATGTAGAGATTTGCTCAAGGTACCTGGTGACTGGGATGTAGGGATTTGTTTGTGGTACCTGGTGATCAGGATGTAGGGATTTGCTCATGGTACCTGGTGATCAGGATGTAGGGATTTGCTCATGGTACCTGGTGATAAGGATGTAGAGATTTGCTCATGGTACCTGGTGACTGGGATGTAGGGATTTGCTCATGGTACCTAGAGATAAGGATGTAGGGATTTCTCATGATACCTGGTGATAAGGATGTAGGGATTTGCTCATAGTACCTGGTGATAAGGATGTAGGGATATGCTCATGGTACCTGGTGATAAGGATGTAGGGATTAACTGATGGTACCTGGTAATTATGATGTAGGGTTTTTCTCATGGTACATGGTGACTGGAATGTAAGGATTTGCTCATGGTACCTGGTGATTGGGATGTAGGGATTCGCTCATGGTACCTGGTGATCAGGATGTAAGGATTTGCTCATGGTACCTGGTGATCAGGATGTAGGGATTTGCTCATGGCACCTGGTGATCAGGATGTAGGGATTTGCTCATGGTACCTGGTGATCAGGCTGTAGGGATTTGCTCATGGTACATGGTGATAAGGAGGTAGGGATTTGCTCATGGTACCTGGTGACTGGTATGTAGGGATTTGCTCATGGTACCTAGTGATAAGGATGTAGGGATTTGCTCATGATACCTGGTGATAAGGATGTGGGGATTTGCGCATGGTACCTGGTGACTGGAATGTAGGGATTTGCTCATGGTACCTGGTGATCAGGATGTAGGGATTTGCTCATGGTACCTGGTTATCAGGATGTAGGGATTTGCTCATGGTACCTGGTGATCAGGCTGTAGGGATTTGCTCATGGTACATGGTGATAAGGAGGTAGGGATTTGCTCATGGTACCTGGTGACTGGAATGTAGGGATTTGTTCATGGTACCTAGTGATTGGGATGTAGGGATTTGCTCATGGCACCTGGTGATCAGGATGTAGGGATTTGCTCATGGTACTTGGTGATAAGGAGGTAGGGATTTGCTCATGGTACCTGGTGACTGGAATGTAGGGATTTGCTTATGGTACGTGGTGATCAGGATGTAGGGATTTGCTCATGGTACCTGGTGATCAGGATGTGGGGATTTGCTCATGGTACCTGGTGACTGGAATGTGGGGATTTGCTCATGGTACCTGGTGATAAGGATGTAGGGATTTGCTCATGGTACCTGGTAATCAGGATGTAGGGATTTGCTCATGGAACCTTGTGACAGGGATGTAGTGATTTTCTCATGGTACCTAGAGATCAGGATGTATGGATTTGCTCATGGTACCTGGTAATCAGGAAATAGGGATTTGCTCATGGTACCTGGTGACTGGGATGTATGGATTTGTTCATGATACTTGGTGATCAGGATTTAGGTAGTTGCTCATGGTACCTACTGATCAGGGTGTAGGGATTTGCTCATTGTATCTGGTGATCAGGATGTAGGGATTTGCTCATGGTACCTGGTGACTGGGATGTAGGGATTTGCTCATGGTACCTAGAGATCAGGATGTAGGGATTTCTCATGATACCTGGTGATAAGGATGTAGGGATTTGCTCATGGTACCTGGTGATAAGGATGTAGGGATTTGCTCATGGTACCTGGTGATAAGGATGTAAGGATTAACTGATTGTACCTGGTAATCAGGATGTAGGGATTTTCTCATGGTACCTGGTGATAAGGATGTAGGGATTTGCTCATGGTACCTGGTGATCAGGATGTAGGGATTTGCTCATGGTACCTGGTGATCAGGATGTATGGATTTGCTCATGATACCTGGTGACTGGAATGTAAGGATTTGCTCATGGCACCTGGTGATCGGGATGTAGGGGTTACGCTCATGGTACCTGGTGATCAGGATGTAGGGATTTGCTCATGGCACCTGGTGATCAGGATGCAGGGATTTGCTCATGGCACCTGGTGATCAGGATGTAGGGATTTGCTCATGGTACCTGGTGATCAGGCTGTAGGGATTTACTCATGGTACATGGTGATAAGGAGGTAGGGATTTGCTCATGCTACCTGGTGACTGGAATGTAGGGATTTTTCATGGTATGTGGTGATCAGGATGTAGGGATTTGCTCATGGTACCTGGTGATCAGGATGTGGGGATTTGCTCATGGTACTTGGTGATAAGGATGTATGGATTTGCTCATGGTACCTGGTGATCAGGATGTACGGATTTGCTCATGGTACCTGGTGATCAGGATGCAGGGATTTGCTCATGGCACCTGGTGATCAGGATGTAGGGATTTGCTCATGGTACCTGGTGATCAGGATGCAGGGATTTGCTCATGGTACCTGGTGATCAGGCTGTAGGGATTTACTCATGGTACATGGTGATAAGGAGGTAGGGATTTGCTCATGGTACCTGGTGACTGGGATGTAGGGATTTTCTCATGGTACCTAGAGGTCAGGATGTATGGATTTGCTCATGGTACCTGGTGATCAGGAATGTAGGGATTTGCTCATGCTACCTGGTGATAAGGATGTAGAGATTTGCTCATGGTACCTGGTGACTGGGATGTAGGGATTTGTTCATGGTACCTGGTGACTGGGATGTAGGGATTTGCTCATGGCACCTGGTGATCAGGATGTAGGGATTTGCTTATCGTACCTGGTGTTCAGGATGCAGGGATTTGCTCATGGTACCTGGTGATCAGGACGTAGGGATTTGCTCATGGTACCTGGTGATCAGGATGCAGGGATTTGCTCATGGCACCTGGTGATCAGGATGTAGGGATTTGCTCATGATACCTGGTGATCAGGATGCAGGGATTTGCTCATGGTACCTGGTGATCAGGCTGTAGGGATTTACTCATGGTACATGGTGATAAGGAGGTAGGGATTTGCTCATGCTACCTGGTGACTGGAATGTAGGGATTTTTCATGGTATGTGGTGATAAGGATGTATGGATTTGCTCATGGTACCTGGTGATCAGGATGTACGGATTTGCTCATGGTACCTGGTGATCAGGATGCAGGGATTTGCTCATGGCACCTGGTGATCAGGATGTAGGGATTTGCTCATGGTACCTGGTGATCAGGATGCAGGGATTTGCTCATGGTACCTGGTGATCAGGCTGTAGGGATTTACTCATGGTACATGGTGATAAGGAGGTAGGGATTTGCTCATGCTACCTGGTGACTGGAATGTAGGGATTTTTCATGGTATGTGGTGATCAGGATGTAGGGATTTGCTCATGGTACCTGGTGATCAGGATGTGGGGATTTGCTCATGGTACTTGGTGATAAGGATGTATGGATTTGCTCATGGTACCTGGTGATCAATATGTACGGATTTGCTCATGGTACCTGGTGATCAGGATGCAGGGATTTGCTCATGGCACCTGGTGATCAGGATGTAGGGATTTGCTCATGGTACCTGGTGATCAGGATGCAGGGATTTGCTCATGGTACCTGGTAATCAGGCTGTAGGGATTTACTCATGATACCTGGTAATCAGGATGTAGAGATTTGCTCAAGGTACCTGGTGACTGGGATGTAGGGATTTGTTTGTGGTACCTGGTGATCAGGATGTAGGGATTTGCTCATGGTACCTGGTGATCAGGAATGTAGGGATTTGCTCATGGTACCTGGTGATAAGGATGTAGAGATTTGCTCATGGTACCTGGTGACTGGGATGTAGGGATTTGTTCATGGTACCTGGTGACTGGGATGTAGGGATTTGCTCATGGCACCTGGTGATCAGGATGTAGGGATTTGCTCATCGTACCTGGTGATCAGGATGCAGGGATTTGCTCATGGTACCTGGTGATCAGGATGTAGGGATTTGCTCATGGTACCTGGTGATCAGGATGCAGGGATTTGCTCATGGCACCTGGTGATCAGGATGTAGGGATTTGCTCATGGTACCTGGTGATCAGGATGCAGGGATTTGCTCATGGTACCTGGTGATCAGGCTGTAGGGATTTACTCATGGTACATGGTGATAAGGAGGTAGGGATTTGCTCATGGTACCTGGTGACTGGGATGTAGGGATTTTCTCATGGTACCTAGAGGTCAGGATGTATGGATTTGCTCATGGAACCTGGTAATCAGGATGTTGCTCATGGTACCTAGAGATCAGGTTGTAGGAATTTGCTCATGGTACCTGGTAATCAGGATGTAGAGATTTGCTCAAGGTACCTGGTGACTGGGATGTAGGGATTTGTTTGTGGTACCTGGTGATCAGGATGTAGGGATTTGCTCATGGTACCTGGTGATCAGGATGTAGGGATTTGCTCATGGTACCTGGTGATAAGGATGTAGAGATTTGCTCATGGTACCTGGTGACTGGGATGTAGGGATTTGCTCATGCACCTGGTGATCAGGATGTAGGGATTTGCTCATCGTACCTGGTGATCAGGATGTAGGGATTTTCTCATGGTACCTGGTGACAAGGATGTAGGGATTTGCTCATGGTACCGGGTAATCAGGATGTAGGGATTTTCTCATGGTTCCTAGAGATCAGGATGTATGGATTTGCTCATGATACCTGACTGGAATGTAGAGATTTGTTCATGGTACCTGGTGATTGGGATGTAGGGATTTGCTCATGTCACCTCGTGATCAGGATGTAGGGATTTGCTCATGGTACTTGGTGATAAGGAGGTAGGGATTTGCTCATGGTACCTGGTGACTGGAATGTAGGGATTTGCTCATGGTACCTGGTGATCAGGATGTAGGGATTTGCTCATTGTACCTGGTGATAAGGATGCAGGGATTTGCTCATGGTACCGGGTAATCAGGATGTAGGGATTTTCTCATGGTACCTAGAGATCAGGATGTATGGATTTGCTCATGATACCTGACTGGAATGTAGGGATTTGCTCATGGTACCTGGTGATTGGGATATAGGGATTTGCTCATGGCACCTCGTGATCAGGATGTAGGGATTTGCTCATGGTACTTGGTGATAAGGAGGTAGGGATTTGCCGATGGTACCTGGTGACTGGAATGTAGGGATTTGCTCATGGTACGTGGTGATCAGGATGTAGGGATTTGCTCATGGTACCTGGTGATCAGGATGTAGGGATTTGCTCATGGTACTTGGTGATAAGGCTGTAGGGATTTGCTTATGGTACATAGTGATCAGGGTGTATGGATTTGCTCATGGTACCTGATAACCTGAGACAATGTAGCCCAATATCACCACCTTACAATGAATGCCGTCCTGTTGATGGTCAGTATACAATGCAGAGCCTCATCTCATAACCAGTCTATAGTCACGCTCTATTTCCCAACTGAGTTCCATTCTGCTGGCGAGGTTACAAGGTGGATCACATACTGGCAGCTAACTACACAGAGCCCTTTCCTTTCTCTATTACCCCTCCAGCTGCTGAGAAGAATCAAGTCCACCGTATCCTGCATCTGCTATCAACCTGCAGGACAACCATTATTCCCTGGTGTTGTGGTGAGCTACATCTGTCTGCCAACAGCAAGAAAATGAATGAACCCTACCAGCCAATGAGAACTCTCGGGGCTGATACTGACTCACACGCAGAGCGGCTGTATTTGTGGGAAGCTATGGTGGCACATATGCCATGGAACTTTGACACTCCAACAAGACAGGGCAGTTCCACACACTCCACTCGCATGAGACCATCACTAAATAAGACCAGCACCTTCAACTAAGAAAAGGCATTCAGAGTTTGGTAATAACATTGTGTAGCTTGCTGTGCCCAGTTTGGTAGGATAATACCAGTAGATATCCACATTGTAGCACATCTAATCTGATACAGAACATACTGGGGACCCAGAAGCTGGTACCTTCCCAAAGCCTCACCTTCTTTTCTGATCCGACGTTCCTCTGCTGTTCTCCCCTCTCCTCCAAGGCTGAGTTTTGTGCTGGGATTTCTTTTGGGTTTAGCTGGAGGTCTCCTCCCGGGAGGGGCCACTTCATTTCCACTCTCTTCTGGTGCACTGCTCACTGAGTGACAGGAATGGGATCGAGGGGCCATTGCACTGGCACAAGGGAGAGGAGCCCGCTCCTGAGAGGCTGGCATGGTCATAAAACCCATCCGGAAGTGGCGACGGAATGAGGCCATGTCCCGAACCTTGCCCGAGCTAAAAATACATTTGGAGATATGTCATGGTCTCTGAGAGAAGAGAGATACATTGCTTAAAAGAATAAGTGAAAGCTTGAAGTCATTCTCACCAGGTATTGTACTCAATCCTACACCTGGGAAAATGACATGGTAAAAACTTCTGTAAAGTCACCATAAATTGTATCATTAACATCTTTTACATTCTCACCTCAATGGTACGTGCTCCTTTTGTCAAGGTAGAGGCTAGTCTCTGCAGGATTACACCAGACACCTATACTACCTCAGGTGCATATACTGTACTACTGTTCTCTCCTGGTGTAACCCAGGCACATATACTACTGCTCTCTCCCGGTGTAACCCAGGCACATATACTACTGCTCTCTCCTGGTGTAACCCAGGCGCATATACTACTGTTCTCTCCTGGTGTAACCCAGGCGCATATATACTGCTCTCTCCTGGTGTAACCCAGGCACAGATACTACTGCTCTCTCCCGGTGTAACCCAGGCACATATACTACTGCTCTCTCCTGGTGTAACCCAGGCACATATACTACTGCTCTCTCCTGGTGTAACCCAGGCACATATACTACTGCTCTCTCCTGGTGTAACCCAGGCAATGTTTTGTTTATTAAAACTTGCAACATATATATACATTATATACAATATAATACATAAATAAATAAATATCTTCATGAGAATACGAAACATAAATTATGCATGGTATGCAACATACAAGAAATGAAATCTATATTGTAGCTCAAACAGAAAAGAAATATACACAGCTATCATCCTTATCTATCTTCCCAATATTTACATATTATGTAAAGTAAAACTGAGCAAAGCTTTTTAGATCTATGCAAACCTATTCCACAAAAACCATTTTACCAAAATCTACAGGGTGTGAAAAGAAAAGAAAGGTTTCCAGCTAGACTTGAAAAGGATTTCTGCCACCCACTCAAGGGGGTTTCAGGTGACCCCACCAGCGAGACCACCTGACAGCATCCATCCTCTGCTTACCTAGAACCATCATCTTACCAACCTCGTTCAGAATTGACTCCACCACCTCTTCACAGGACAGGATTTTCTTTCTCAGGGAAACTAGACACCGTGCACTCCAAGGGGTAAATTTACTAAGATTCGTATTTTCCAGAATCAGGTCAAAGTTCAATCACGAATGACATCGACAGTGTAAAACTGCAACTTTTTGAATTGATTACGATGGATTTACTAAGCTGTCGTATTCGGGTTTTTCTTTTCTTCCGATGTCGATGTCATTCGTGGTTTTTTACCTATTTTTACGGCAGTGATTAGCAAAACACTGCCGACTTTTTTTACAATCAATCTCGGCCGGATCTGTGTGATCCGTGCTGGGGTTTATTTTTTTTTTTTTTTTTTAATTAAACACTGTAAAATAATATAAAAAAATGCGTGGGGTCCCCCCTCCTAAGCATAACCAGCCTCGGGCTCTTTGAGCCGATCCTGGTTGCAAAAATATGGGGAAAAAAATGACAGGGGTTCCCCCATATTTAAGCAACCAGCATCGGGCTCTGCGCCTGGTCCTGGTCCCAAAAATACGGGGGACAAAAAGAGTAGGGGTCCCCCGTATTTTTAAAACCAGCACCGGGCTCCACTAGCTGGACAGATAATGCCACAGCCGGGGGTCACTTTTATATAGTGCCCTGCGGCCGTGGCATCAAAAATCCAACTAGTCACCCCTGGCCGGGGTACCCTGGGGGAGTGGGGACCCCTTCAATCAAGGGGTCCCCCCCCCAGCCACCCAAGGGCCAGGGGTGAAGCCCGAGGCTGTCCCCCCCCATCCAATGGGCTGCGGATGGGGAGGCTGATAGCCTTTGTTGTAAAAGAAAAGATATTGTTTTTAGTAGCAGTACTACAAGGCCCAGCAAGCCTCCCCCGCATGCTGGTACTTGGAGAACCACAAGTACCAGCATGCGACGGAAAAACGGGCCCGCTGGTACCTGTAGTACTACTACTAAAAAAATACCCAAAAAAAGACAAGACACACACACCGTGAAAGTAAAGATTTATTACATACATCCACACAAACATACATACATACTTACCTTATGTTCACACGCAGGTCGGTCCTCTTCTCCAGTAGAATCCAAGGGGTACCTGTTGAATAAATTATACTCACGAGATCCAGGGGTCCAGGCTCCTCGGGAAATCCAGGGGTAATCCACGTACTTGCATAAAATAAGAAAACGGAAAGCCGAGCCACGAACTGAAAGGGGCCCCATGTTTTCACATGGGACTCCTTTCCACGAATGCCAGAAACCCACTCTGACTGATGTCTAAGTGGGTTTCTTCAGCCAATCAGGGAGTGCCACGTTGTAGCACTCTCCTGATCGGCTGTGTGCTCTTGTCCTTACTGACAGGCAGCACACGGCAGTGTTACAATGTAGCGCCTATGCGCTACATTGTAACCAATGATGGGAACTTTCTGCCCTGCGGTTGACCTAAAGTGACGTCACCGCTGAGCTGAAAGTTCCCATCATTGGTTACAATGTAGCGCATAGGCGCTACATTGTAACACTGCCGTGTGCTGCCTGTCAGTGAGGACAGGACCACACAGCTGATCAGGAGAGTGCTACAACGTGGCGCTCCCTGATTGGCTGAAGAAACCCACTTAGACAGAAGTCAGAGTGGCTTTCTGGCATTCGTGGAAAGGTGACCCATGTGCAAACATGGGTCCCCTTTCAGTTCGTGGCTCGGGACACCGTTTTTTTTTTTTTTCAAGTACGTGGATTAACCCTGGATTTGCCGAGGAGCCTGGACCCCTGGATCTCGTGAGTATAATTTCTTCAACAGGTACCCCTTGGATTCTACTGGAGAAGAGGACCGACCTGCGTGGGAACTTAAGGTAAGTATGTATGTATGTGTGTATGTATGTATGTAATAAAATTATACTTTCACGGTGTGTGTGTCTTGTCTTTTTTTGGGTATTTTTTTAGTAGTAGTACTACAGGTACCAGCGGGCCCGTTTTTCCGTCGCATGCTGGTACTTGTGGTTCTCCAAGTACCAGCATGCGGGGGAGGCTTGCTGGGCCTTGTAGTACTGCTACTAAAAACAATATCTTTTCTTTTACAACAAAGGCTATCAGCCTCCCCATCCGCAGCCCATTGGATGGGGGGGACAGCCTCGGGCTTCACCCCTGGCCCTTGGGTGGCTGGGGGGGGGGGACCCCTTGATTGAAGGGGTCCCCACTCCCCCAGGGTACCCCGGCCAGGGGTGACTAGTTGGATTTTTGATGCCACGGCCGCAGGGCACTATATAAAAGTGACCCCCGGCTGTGGCATTATCTGTCCAGCTAGTGGAGCCCGGTGCTGGTTTTAAAAATACGGGGGACCCCTACTCATTTTTGTCCCCCGTATTTTTGGGACCAGGACCAGGCGCAGAGCCCGATGCTGGTTGCTTAAATATGGGGGAACCCCTGTCATTTTTTTCACCATATTTTTGCAACCAGGATCGGCTCAAAGAGCCCGAGGCTGGTTATGCTTAGGAGGGGGGACCCCACGCAATTTTTTTTGAAAAAATAAGCACTTTCCCACCCCTTCCCACTGATATACATGCACGGATCTCATGGATCCGTGCATGCCTATCCAATCACGAATAAAAAAAGCAGGTCTGTTTTTTTTTAGCACTTTTTTACGAGTTGTAATTTTTCACGGCAGTGTTTGTTCTTTTTTTGCTTTGCACTTCTTAGTAAATGACCGAGATTCATACTTAAACAGCCGCGTTTTGACCGATGGTGTATTCATTCGTAATTTTTTACCTGAACTTGCAAAAAATTACGAATGCCCTCATCACTGCCGTGATTAGTGCTTAGTAAATTACCGAGATGACACTTTGATGAAAAAACGGCATCTCGGTCAAAATCGGGAGCTTAGTAAATATACCCCCAAGTGTGATATCTAACTACTAAACTGACTAAAAAAATGGTGGTCAAATTAAATCTACCATATCCTTTAAATGCACCATAAGCCCACTCAGGGTAACTAAGCCCCGAAAGGCACGGGATACGTAAAGCTCTTGAAACCCTCTTATAAACTTTTATGTTAAAGGGGCACTTGATCAGGAAATGGTCCATTGTCTCCACCTCCCCTAGACATTCCTCCCGTGGACAATCACGATCATTGGCATTTCTCCACATCATGTTCCCCTTTACATAAAGCTTCCCATGGAAAGAAAGCCAAGCAATATCTCTGAACTTCAGCGGTATTCTCTCCGAATTAATCAGAGCCAACCCTGCCGAAGCGACATCGCTCGGGCAATCTTTTAGTGACAGCGGAACGTGAAAGTGAGTTCGCAAAATCCTCTCCCCCAACTCCTTCCTGGACAGGTCTTTGACTTCCCCCACTTCCAGTCCCCAACGCTTTGTCACTTTCAAGCACTGGATAACGTAGATCGGAAGATACCCACTCCGAATTTGAGGGCTCTTAACTTGGCCTCCTTCTAACCAAAGTCTAAAGAAAGGAGACACCCAAACACTAAATCCATTTACCCATCGAGGGGGAGTCTCTAACAAAAAACTCCCAAGGTTATATTTTAGAAAAATGGTTACAAAAAAGACAACAGGATTGACCATACCCAACCCTCCATCTTTCCTCGATTTGTAAGTGATACCTCTCTTGATTAAATTCATCCTGTTTCCCCAAAATAAGAGGAAGAACAGAGAATTCAGTCTGGTCCATAAAGACTGAGGCAAAAAACACACATAGCTGACATATAAAAAAATTGGGATCAGGTAAGTTTTGCACAAATCAACCTTTTCCCTGAAAGAGAATTTCCATCTCTTCCAGCTCTCTACTTTCTTGGCAGCAATTTCCAGAACATTCTCCCAATTTAGAGTGGCATAATCACCATGATCGAAACAAATGCCTAGAATCTTTATCTGTGGACTGGCCCGGGGGAGGCCATCCGGAAGGCAAAATTCCTCACCTTCCTCCCCCATCCAGAAAGCTTCACACTTCTCACGATTTATTCTAGAGCACGAGGCCTCAGAATACTCACAGATGAGATCTTTCATATCACGTGCCTCCACCACTGATGATAAAACCACCGTGACATCATCTGCGTAGGCCACTACCTTCAAAGGCAGCTCCAAGCCCAGCTGCACCCCTCCCACTGCACCGTTCTCTACCCTTCTGATGAAGGGATCAATCGCGAATACATACAGGAGGGGGCTCAGGGGGCAACCCTGACGGACCCCAGAGCTCACTTCAAAAGTAGGACCCACCCAACCATTGACAAGTGGGAAGCTTTCGGCCTGACTGTATATTGTTTTTAGCCAATTCACCACCCGAACTGGAAATCCATACCTTTCAAGCAAGGCCCAAAGGTACTTATGGTTCACTCGGTCAAAAGCCTTAGACTGATCCAATGCCAGCAAGTACTTTCCCCATTTCTCAGCACGGCATCGCTCTATGGCCTCCCGGATGCCAAGGACAGCACTAAAGGTGCTTCGGCCCTTCACAGTACAGTGCTGAGACGGAGAAAGCAGTTGTTCAGAAAATTCTGACAACCTATTAAAAATAATTTTTGCCAAAATCTTCCTGTCCGTATTGAGAAGGGTGATGGGGCGCCAGTTCTCAATATGGGATGGATCCTTACCCTTAGATAATAATATGAGAGCAGATAACCTCATAGAAGGAGGGAGGGTTCCCTCACCCAGGCACTCATTAAAAACTTCTACAAGGCGAGGAATCAAGAGATCTGCAAAAACTTTATAAAACTCAGATGTTAAGCCATCTGGGCCTGGAGATTTCTTTAAATTTAACTGACCAATCACCTTCTTAACTTCCTCTGCTGTCACATCACTACCCAAGGTTTCAACAGAGGCATCTGGATTGCAAAGTCCAGGTGTCTCACTTAGAAATGTTTCCATCCTTTCACTGATAAGTGGCTGCTCAGACAAAAGATCGGAGTAATAGGATCTAATAACATTCAAGATGCCTTGCTTATCCTCACAAAGGACACCCTGTCTATCATAAAGACCCCTCACCTCCTTCACCTCAACTGATTTTCCACAGCTCTGGTAGGGATCAGGCGAGTGGTATTTTCCAAAATCCCTCTCCAGAACCAAAGAATCCAGTCGGTTATACTGATATTCCCTCATCTGAGCCTTCACTCGGGAGATTTCCCCACTATCTCCACGCTCAGAGATCAAGAAATCTAATTTCCTTCTCAGACTCTGGTAGATATTCTGTGTTATCAAGTTCTTTTTAGCTACAAGCCTACGGAAGAACCTCCGAATTCTTTTTTTGACCTCTTCCCACCACTCAGATCTACTCCAACCTGCCTCCAAAAGTGTTTCCTGGGATTGAAAGAATTCCCTAAAAGATTGTCTAACACTTTCTTCCTTTAGGAGCTCAGAGTTCAAGCGCCATAGGCCCCGTCCTTTCTGAGTGGTCTTTGATGCATTTAAAGTGACAAAGAGAAAAGCGTGATCAGAGAACTCTACTAGCTTTACCTCTGGAGGCAAAGTTTTTGAGGTTCCCTTAACAAAAAACCTATCTATCCTAGACCTGCGACTACCACTAAAATAGGTGTAACCCGTGAGGTCTGGGAAATGGCGAACATGCACATCCACCAGACCTGCCTGTCTAACCATGCTAACTAAAAAATTTGAATCAGGACCCAGGGTTGTCCTTGAACCTCCCCTGTCTTTTGGCCTAATGACGGTGTTAAAGTCACCTCCAAAGACAATCTGCTGGGCCGAAAAAAGGAACGGTTTTATCTCCCTGAAGAGACATTTCCTGTCCCATGATGACTGTGATCCATAGATGTTAATGAGTCTCAGGTCATGTCCCCTCAGGTTGATATCTAAAATCATACACCTACCTGCCTGTAATTCTATAACCTTGTGCACAGTTACCATACCAGTAAAAAGCACTGCCACCCCACCGTACGGCTCGGCCGCAAGAGACCAGTAAGAAGGCCCACGCCTCCACTCTCGCTTCGCCTTGTGTAGAGTGTCCAACTTACTAATTCTGGTCTCTTGCAAAAACAAAAAATCAATCTCAATCATATTGAAAAAATCAAAGGCCATAAAACGAGCTCGTTCGGAAACTACGGAAGCCACATTAATAGTGGCGCATCGTATGGGTTGGGGATCCATGTTTCTTTGGTTATAGAGGCAGAACCTTGCTCACTTTTACTTAACACACTTTGAAACCTCCATAGAGGATCCACACTCTTGATATTCTACCTCCACAGAGATATTATCACCCTCCTCAATGACTGAAGTCATTCCATCACCGTCCTCCCCATCCTGTCTAGAACCATCCTCTAGAGGAGGCTCCGGATCAGGTGGCTTACGGGCAAATCTAATTACCTGGCATTGGTCACCCACTTTACTACTTTCTAATGTGCTACTTGGGCCAACCACAGACCCTGAGGATACAACCTCCTCCTCCAAATTTTGGGTTTCTTCCACCACTATGGCCTCCACTTCCTCCTCTACCAAATCTGTCCCTACTGGGTCCCATTCTAGGCTTTCCTGTCTGTCCTCCTCTGTATCCCCCTCTTCGCTCCACTTTCTTTTAATCTTTTCTTTATTCTTTTTCCCTGGGACTTCCACTTCAATTAAACTTTTTGTCACTTTTCTTGTTTTTCTTCTGTTGACCCTGGGCACAAAAGAGAGGTCACCACCATTTCTTACAACTTCACCAACCTCCTCCTCATCTGTAGTAAAAGCATCAAACCGATTGCTAAGTACTACTTTTATTTCTTCTCCTTTCCTTTTGTTTTTATTGCCTCTTCTTACCTCCTGAAAAGGAACTTCTCTACCCACTGAACCTTCTGTTACCATCACCTCACAGGCTTCCTTATGACTTTCCACCCTCTGAACCTTTATCTGATTATCTTTCTCCTGGCCACCTTCCTTCTGCACTTCCTTTCTCCCTTTGGATGGCTCATCTCTCGGATCTTGTTCTCCCAGATTATGGTTGGCCCATGGACATCGACTATAAGGGTGACCTTCTTCCCCACATAAATTGCAGGTAACTTTATTACAATCTTTGGAGATATGACCCACCTTCCCACATAGGGTACATTTGATCACACTGCAATCACTACTTAGGTGTCTAAAATCACCGCACCTGAAACAAGTTCTTGGTTGTCCTTGATAAAAACACTGCACACGATCCCTTCCTATGTATGCAGTGGAGGAAACCTCTATCAGTGTTTCTTAGTTTCACCATGGCAGCCCATGCACCGCCCCATACTCCCATGGTAAAACCAACTTTAATCAAGTCAGACTGCACATCACAAAACCTAGAAAGCCAATACAGAATATCTTGTGGTGGGATAGATTTGTTTCTGACAAGGATTGTTACCTTCACTTTATCCTGTTTGGTTACTAGGACAGCTTTAAATGCATCATATGGTTTTGAAGATCTGCACGCCTGCCACTTCACCCAGAAAGCCTGAAGTCCCTGATAGGAAATAAAGCTTAAATCAAAATCTGGCGTTTTAACTGGGTGAATGCAGGCGTACAGATCTGAGGCATGGAAACCTAAACCGAAAATCATCTGTAAAAAACTTTCTTTAGTCGGTGTCTCGCCTACACCAACCCACTTAAACTGAATCAAGTTCCTTCTCTTCCCTACTTGCCCTGGCCCTACATTCATTTGGGGCATACTGGAACTTGTACTGGGTCTATGTACCATAGTGGCATAAGACATAACCCCTGGGACGGGCTGTCTGTTCACATCAGATGCTGCATTTTCTGTACATTGTTGCACATTTCTACTTTCACCAGAAACAGTCACATTTTCCTTTCTTTCTCTTTCCTTATTTAGCAGTTCAGCAGCCACCTTTGCTCTGCTAGGAGCACCCATCTGACCATACACAATATTAATCACTTCTTGCTGGCCTACCGATAATGTGCTTTTATCCAAAATCGACATTCCTTGCACAGTATCTTGCTGGGGCAGACACACTGCTGTCTCAGTTCCTACTGCACAGGAGAGAACACACACTCCTCCTCCCCTCCCCCCACCTGCTGCAGAACTTGTATTAACCCCTGCAGCACTGGCAGAAGGCCCAGCAACAGTACCTTTATCTTTGTTCTCTGCTTTGGCCTTCAGCAGGAGTTCAGCTTTGACTATTTGCATCCTCAATTGGAAATCTGACAATTCGTCTTCTTCACATCTCACAGCTGTTTCTACATGCGGGACAGGTTTATGCAGATTGGCTGTCAGTGCAACAGGTACAGTATCAGCCACCATTGCCCCTGCAGCACACTGCACACCCTCCACAGCCTGCAGCACAGCCGGATAATGGGGAGACGCCTCCCCAACCCCAAACTCTGCAACAGAATCACCTCTGACCGACTGGCAGACCTCAGGCTCCTGGGCTTCCATCACTGCAGCCCCCTCCGGCAGCTGATCACTGGATATAGCAGATGCAGTGCTTTCACTTTCAGTTTTAACTTTGTTCCTCTCTTCCAGCCGTGGTACCACTAGCCGTGCTTTAACCCTTTCCAGGGCGGAAGCCAGTGACAGGATCTCTTCTCTCAGAACTGGCCTCTCCTATTTGTAATACTTGTTTCTCTTCTTTTTTTTGAGCTATTCTTTGGTTAATTCGCTGGGCTTCACGTTGCAGTTCTTTTATACTGTAATGCTGGTATGTCTCCTCTGTCTCCTCTTCATCCTCAATCCCTCCTGGGGATGCTGGATCATTTTCCCCAGCATCTAATGGTCGGGACACCCCTGCTTCACTGATTGTCGGGCACACAGCTTCTGCCACCGCTCTACCTGGAGTTAATTCACTCGAGGGAGCACCCTCATTCAGTTTGGGGTTGTCTGCTTGCAGCTCCGATTGCCTTGGAGCACCATTAGAACAGCTGGTCCCCACTGCCTCTGGCTGGTCACCTGCCGATATTGCCGTGGCTCCAGGGTTAGCTATAGCAGCAAATTCAGTGCTCTGATTAATGTCCATACACAGGGAGCTTTCTCCCCCGGGGGGATCCATCCCGCCCGGGGAAGCCAGCAAGGAAACCCCCTGTAAACTGCACCTGCAGCAGCAGCAGCTGGAGCTCACCACCAAACAACCTGCTCACAGCAAACCCAGCTCCTTCTGCAAAGTCTCCGCCCCCAGAGAATTACCTCCAGGTGAGACACAGGCACATATACTACTGCTCTCTCTCGGTGTAACCCAGGCACATATATTACTGCTCTCTCCTGGTGTAACCCAGGCACATATACTACTGCTCTCTCCTGGTGTAACCCAGGCACATATACTACTGCTCTCTCCTGGTGTAACCCAGGCACATATACTACTGCTCTCTCCCGGTGTAACCCAGGCACATATACTACTGCTCTCTCCCGGTGTAACCCAGGCACATATACTACTGCTCTCTCCCGGTGTAACCCAGGCACATATACTACTGCTCTCTCCCGGTGTAACCCAGGCACATATACTACTGCTCTCTCCCGGTGTAACCCAGTCACATATACTACTGTTCTCTCCCGGTGTAACCCAGGCACATATACTACTGCTCTCTCCCGGTGTAACCCAGGCACAGATACTACTGCTCTCTCTCGGTGTAACCCAGGCACATATATTACTGCTCTCTCCTGGTGTAACCCAGGCACATATACTACTGCTCTCTCCTGGTGTAACCCAGGCACATATATTACTGCTCTCTCCTGGTGTAACCCAGGCACATATACTACTGCTCTCTCTCGGTGTAACCCAGGCACATATACTACTGCTCTCTCCCGGTGTAACCCAGGCACATATACTACTGCTCTCTCTCGGTGTAACCCAGGCACATATATTACTGCTCTCTCCTGGTGTAACCCAGGCACATATACTACTGCTCTCTCCTGGTGTAACCCAGGCACATATACTACTGCTCTCTCCTGGTGTAACCCAGGCACATATACTACTGCTCTCTCCCGGTGTAACCCAGGCACATATACTACTGCTCTCTCCTGGTGTAACCCAGGCACATATACTACTGCTCTCTCCCGGTGTAACCCAGTCACATATACTACTGCTCTCTCCCGGTGTAACCCAGGCACATATACTACTGCTCTCTCCTGGTGTAACCCAGGCACATATACTACTGCTCTCTCCTGGTGTAATACAGGCACATATATTACTGCTCTCTCCTGGTGTAACCCAGGCACATATACTACTGTTCTCTCCTGGTGTAACCCAGGTACATATACTACTGCTCTCTCCCGGTGTAACCCAGGCACATATACTACTGTTCTCTCCTGGTGTAACCTAGCCACATATACAACTGCTCTCTCCTGGTGTAACCCAGGCACATATACTACTGCTCTCTCCCACTGTAACCCAGGCACATATACTACTGCTCTCTCCCACTGTAACCCAGGCACATATACTACTGCTCTCTCCCACTGTAACCCAGGCACATATACTACTGCTCTCTCCTGGTGTAACCCAGGCACATATACTACTGCTCTCTCCCTGTGTAACCCAGGCACATATACTA
The DNA here is from genome assembly GCF_028390025.1 of Pseudophryne corroboree. Classification (NCBI taxonomy): domain Eukaryota; kingdom Metazoa; phylum Chordata; class Amphibia; order Anura; family Myobatrachidae; genus Pseudophryne; species Pseudophryne corroboree. Next base: position 6,060,168 of record NC_086449.1, on the reverse strand, counting down.
CTGCTCTCTCCCGGTGTAACCCAGGCACATATACAACTGTTCTCTTCTGTTATATAAAAGCAATGATATATAAAACAATGATAGAATATACTTCTACAATGCGCACTGGACTACTCTCCACTCTCAGGGGATGCAGTTACAATGTAGAGAGCTCCCAGCTTTAGTAGTAGAACATTCCCTTACGCAAGGGTCCACCCTATTCAATAAATAAATATTAGTGATTTCCTTGTACACTCGCGCTAAGTATATCCTCATTTCTTATGTCCTATAATCCACCTACTCTGAGAATGATAAAACTACTCTGAGAATGAGCCACATACGCTGAGAATGAAAAAACTACATGGAGAATGAGCCACATACGCTGAGAGTGAGCCACATACGCTGTGAGCCACTTACTCTTAGAATGAGCCACGTACGCTGAGAGTAAGCCACATACGCTAAGAGTGAGCCACCTACTGTGAGAATGAGCCACGTACGCTGAGAGTGAGCCACATACGCTGAGAGTGAGCCACCTACCCTGAGAATGAGCCATCTACGCTGAGAATGAGCCACATATGCCGAGAGTGAGCCACCTACCCTGAGAATGAGCCACCTACGCTGAGAATGAGCCACATACGCTGAGAGTGAATTGGTGTGCATTATACACCGCTCATTCATTTTTGAAAATAAACGATATCACACTATCAGCATCCTTTTATCTCCCCATTTATATATATCGCATTGATGGGAGGAGTTTGAAACTTAAAGGAGGAAAGTGTGAATATTGCTGGGCATATACGGTGAAAAGGATTCGAGTGATAGGAATAAGAACTGCTCAACGCAAAGAAGGAAGGACAATTTATCCACAAAGTACAAATATAAGACTCTTGATATACCCTAATCAACATATGCGCCTTTCCATGTTTGTAATTTGGTATGCTAAGAGTGAGCCACCTATACAGTGAGCCACATAGGCTGAGAGTGAGCCACCTACACTGTGAGCCACATATGCTGAGAGTGAGCCACCTACACTGTGAGACACATATGCTGAGAGTGAGCCACCTATGTTGAGAGTGAGCCACCTACGCTGAGGTAGCCACCTACACTGAGAGTGAGCCACCTACGCTGAGAGTGAGCCACCTACTCTGAGAATGAGCCACCCACATTCTCAGAGGATGTTTAAGTGATTCTTTGGTGGACTGGAGGAACTTGGAAGGAGGGCAGGAGAGGTGGGACAAACTGAAAAGTGCAACTGACCTTTGTATCAAAATGGTTAGGAAAAGCACCAGGAAAAGGAAGCCAGTGTGGTTCACAAAAGAAGTATCAACTGGTGTGAAAGCAAAAAAAATGGCTTTTAGGAAATACAAACAGACTCAAAATAATAATAACAAAGAGGTGTATCTTGACAGACGGAAGGATGTTAAGAAAGTGATCAGACGTGCAAAGGCAGAAGCTGAGGAGAAAATGGCCCAGTCAGTAGATAAAGGGGGGAAAACTTTTTTTAAGTAAATAAGTGAAAGGAGAAAATCAAATGGAGGAATAATAAGACTTAAGACAGAGAGTGAGCATTTGGTGGAGGGTGACAAGGCAATAGCAGATCACCTAAATAATTATTTTTGCTCAGTATTTACTACAGAAGGAGAAGGGAAGGGGCCACAGTTAAGTTGCAAGTACATTCATAAAAATAAGGTAGATGAAAGTACATTTACAGAGGAGAAGGTCCTAACAGAACTTTCAAAACTAAAAGTGGATAAATCAATGGGACCAGATGGGATACACCCAAGTATCCTCAAAGAGCTAAAAGATGTGCTGGTTACACCTTTAACATAATTATTTAACCAGTCACTAAATACAGGTGCTATTCCAGAGGACTGGAAAAGAGCAAATGTAGTTCCACTGCACAAAAGTGGAAGCAAGGAAGAAACAAGTAACTACAGGCCAGTAAGCCTTACATCAATGGTAGGGAAAGTAATGGAAATACAATTAAAAGAAAGAGTTGTGGAATATCTTAAATCAAATAACTTACAGGATCCAAAACAGCATGGATTTACTGGTGGGAGATCATGCCAAACAAATCTTATTGACTTTTTTGACTCTGTGACGAAAATAATAGATCAAGGGGGAGCTGTAGATGTAGCATATCTAGACTTTAGTAAGGCATTTGACACTGTCCCAAATCGCAGACTGCTAAATAAACTTGAAAGCGTGGGGGTGGATTATAAAACAGTTAAATGGATAAGAACCTGGTTGCAGGATAGGAAACAGACAGTTGTAGTTAATGGAGTGCAATCTATGGAGGGAAATGTTACCAGTGGAGTACCCCAGGGATCTGTACTTGGTCCAGGTCTCTTTAATATCTTTGTTGGTGACATTGCAGATGGTATTGAAGGGAAGGTATGCCTTTTTGCAGATTATACAAAGATATGCAACAGGGTAGACATACCGGGAGGGGTCAAACAAATGATTGATGACCTAGGTAGGCTTGAGAAATGGTCAAGAACATGGCAACTACAGTTTAATGATAAAAAATGCAAAATCATGCACTTGGGTCTCAAAAACCCAAAGGCTAAATATAGTATCAAGGGTACTATAATGGAAACTACTGAGGAGGAAAGGGATTTAGGAGTCACTATTTCAAGTGACTTGAAGGCAGGAAAGCAATGCAACAAAGCAATGAAAAAGGCAAGTCAGATGCTTGGTTGCATAGGGAGAGGAATCAGTAGCAGGAAAAAAGAAGTGATAATACCACTGTATGGGTCATTGGTGCGGTTCCATCTGGAATACTGTGTTCAGTTCTGGAGACCATGGGGTATATTTACTAAGCTCCCGATTTTGACCGATTTGGTGTTTTTTCTTCAAAGTGTCATCTCGGGAATTAACTAAACTGAAATCTCGGCAGTGATGAGGGCATTCGTATTTTTTTTTTAAGTCAAAGAAAAAAATTACGAATGAATACACCATCGGTCAAATACGCCTGTTATTTGATAGAACTCTGTAATTTACTAAAATTTGTATTTCACAAAAACTGCCGGCAATAGCCAAACACTGCCGTGAAAAAATACAAATCGTAAAAAAAAGCAGTTTTAAAACAGACCTGCTTTTTTTTACCGTGTTCTGATAGTCATGCACGGATCCATGATATTCGTGCATGGTTATCAGTGGGAATGGGTGGGAAATGATGTAAAATGAGAAAAAAAAATGCGTGGGGTCCCCCCTCCTAAGCAAAACCAGCCTCGGGCTCTTTGAGCCGGTCCTGGTTGACAAAATATGGGGGGAAAAATGACAGCGGTTCCCCCATATTTCATCAACCAGCACCGGGCTCTGCGCCTGGTCCTGGTTAAAAAAATACGGGGGACAAAAAGCGTAGGGGTCCCCCGTATTTTTAAACCAGCACCGGGCTCCACTAGTCAGGTACATAATGCCACAGCCGGTGGACACTTTTATAGTGGTCCCGGCGGCCCTGGCATTACATACCCAACTAGTCACCCCTGGCCGGGGTCAAGGGGTCCCCCCCTCCAGCCACCCAAGGACCAGGGGTGAAGCCCGAGGCTGTCCCCCCCATCCAAGGGCGGCGGATGGGGGGCTGATAGCCTTTTGAAAAAAATGTGAATATTGTTTTTAGTAGCAGTACTACAAGTCCCAGCAATCCTCCCCCGCAAGCTGGTACTTGGCAAGTACCAGCATGCGGTGGAAAACCTGGCCCGCTGGTACCTGTAGTACTACTACTAAAAAAATACCACAAAAAAAACAGGACACACACACCGTGACAGTATAAGTTTATTACATACATGCACACCTCCAAACATACATACTTACCTATGTTCCCACGAGGCTCGGTCCTCTTCTCCATGTAGAATCCTTGGGGGACCTGTGAAAAAAATTATACTCACATAATCCAGTGTAGATTCTGTCCTTTGTATAATCCACGTACTTGTCAAAACAGAAAAACGGAAACCCGACCACGCACTGAAAGGGGTCCCATGTTTACACATGGGACCCCTTTCCCCGACTGCCAGGACCCCCCCTGACTCCTGTCAAAGAGGGTCCCTTCAGCCAATCAGGGAGTGCCACGTCGTGGGACTTTGCGGTCAGCGGTGAGGTTACTTTCGGTCAACCGCTGACCGCAAAGTTCCCACCATTGGATACAATGGAGCGCATAGGCGCAACATTGTATCTCTGCCGTGTGCTGCCTCACAGACACTACAGGAGCACACAGACAATCAGGAGAGTGCCACGACGTGGCACTCCCTGATTGGCTGAAGGGACCCTCTTTGACAGGAGTCAGGGGGGGTCCTGGCAGTCGGGGAAAGGGTTCCCATGTGTAAACATGGGACCCCTTTCAGTGCGTGGTCGGGTTTCCGTTTTTTTGTTTTGACAAGTACGTGGATTATACAAAGGACAGAATCTACACTGGATTATGTGAGTATAATTTTTTTCACAGGTCCCCCAAGGATTCTACATGGAGAAGAGGACCGAGCCTCGTGGGAACATAGGTAAGTATGTATGTTTGGAGGTGTGCATGTATGTAATAAACTTATACTGTCACGGTGTGTGTGTCCTGTTTTTTTTTGTGGTATTTTTTTAGTAGTAGTACCACAGGTACCAGCGGGCCCGGTTTTCCACCGCATGCTGGTACTTGTGGTTCTCCAAGTACCAGCTTGCGGGGTAGGCTTGCTGGGACTTGTAGTACTGCTACTAAAAACTATATTCACATTTTTTTCAAAAGGCTATCAGCCCCCCATCCGCAGCCCTTGGATGGGGGGGGGACAGCCTCGGCCTTCACCCCTGGCCCTTGGGTGGCTGGAGGGGGGGACCCCTTGATTTAAGGGGTTCCCACTCCTCCAGGGTACCCCGGCCAGGGGTGACTAGTTGGGTATGTAATGCCAGGGCCGCCGGGACCACTATAAAAGTGTCCACCGGCTGTGGCATTATGTACCTGACTAGTGGAGCCCAGTGCTGGTTTAAAAAATACGGGGGACCCCTACGCTTTTTGTCCCCCGTATTTTTTGAACCAGGACCAGGCGCAGAGCCCGGTGCTGGTTGATGAAATATGGGGGAACCCCTGTCATTTTTTTTGCCATATTTTGTCAACCAGGACTGGCTCAAACAGCCCGAGGCTGGTTTTGCTTAGGAGGGGGGACCCCACGCATTTTTTTTTCCGACTTTAAACTATTTTTTGATTTTTTTAAAGATGCACAATGAAACCGTGCACGGATCTCACAGATCCGGCCGAGTTTCATTGTTGTAATGTCGGCAGTGTTTTACTATTCACTCCCGTAAAACACTGCCAAAAAAAACTAATGACATCGACATCGGAAAACACGAAAATGTAAAATACGGCAGCTTAGTAAATGAGGCGTAAAAAATTCAAAAAGTTGCACAATTACACATTCGATGTCATTCGTGATAAATCTCCCTCCAAATCGGCACAAATACGAATTTTAGTAAATATACCCCCATATCTCCAGAAGGATATAAATACATTAGAGAGTGTACAAAGAAGGGCAACTAAAATGGTGCATGGCCTACATCACAAAACTTACCCGGAAAGGCTAAAAGATCTTAACATGTATAGTTTGGAGGAGAGAAGGGAAAAGGGGGACATGATAGAAACTTTCAAATATATCAAGGGTCTTAACAAAGTTCAGGAGGGAAACATTCTTCAAAGGAAGAGAAGTATTAGAACTCGAGGACATACACTGAGACTGGAGGGGGGAAGTTCAGAGGAAATTTAAGGAAAAATTACTTCACAGAAAGGGTAGTGGATAAGTGGAATAGCATCCCATCAGAGGTGGTAGAGGCTAAGACTGTAGAGCAATTTAAACATGCTTGGGATAGGCATATGAATATCCTTACAAAGAATTGAGGTTCAAAAAGGGTTGAGATTGCCTAAAGGATAAAAAAAAAGGGGCAGACTAGATGGGCCAAGTGGCTCTTATCTGCCGTCAAATTCTATGTTTCTATGTACACTGAGAATGAGCTACCTATGCTGAGAATGAGCCAGCTACTCTGAAAATGAGCTACCTACTCTGAGAATGAGCCACCTACTCTGAGAATGAGCCACCTATGCTGAGAATGAGCCACCTACTCTGAGAATGAGCTACCTACTCTGAGAATGAGCCACCTACTCTGAGAGTGAGCCATCTATGCTGAGAATGAGCCATGTATGCTGAGCAAGTCACCTACGCTGAGAATAAGCCACCTACACTGAGAATGAGCCCCCTATGCTAAGAATGAGCCACCTACTCTGAGAATGATCCATCTACGTTGAGAACGAGCCACCTACGCTGAGAGTGAGTCACCTATGCTGTTAATGACCCACCTTCTAGGAGAGTGAGCCAGAGACACATCTCTATCTTATTTCAGAGAGCTCTCTTTGTAAAACTAAGTATACATCCTAAAACTAGGTGCTCCATACTGCAAGAAACCACATTCCTCCTTCAAATGCTTCGCAGGGGCCCGTGAACATTTCTGCTGCTCTTGTCTGAGTAGGTCATGGGCGCATTCTTCAACCTAGACCCAACCACCCGGCTGCTAATCTCATGCTATTCACCAATTTCTCCTGATTTAATAATAAAATGAACACACAAACGTTCCTAGAAGTATTACCATCCAGGTCTGAGATACACTCATACTAATCCACACACCTTTCACCTACTATCTTCAGCCACCTTAGTCTAGTGTCCTCCAAAGCTCTGTGTCCTCCTACCTCTTCTTGGGCTCCTCTTCTTTCTGTCTCCACTCCACCCGGCTTTTCCTGTACAGCAGATTCATAGCGCCAGCCTTTTCTATCCCGAGAAATGACACAGTGTCAGAGGAGCTGGGGGTCATCTTCTGGAGTCTGACCTCTAGACCCCCGTGAAGGTGGACACTGTGTGTGACAGAAGAGAGTAAGTTTATGAGATTCAGGATAGGTCTCATGCAGAAACAGAGCAATGATTTCTGGTATTTCTGCTTCAGCCAACAAGGATAAAATAACTATCCGATTTTCACGCAGCTATGAGAGATGCCATTTGTCCAGTCACGATACACCTACACCGCAGCAGCACACGAACAGTTCACAGACTGCGCTGTGTCAGAAATACCGCAACCATTGGCCTGAAAGCCGATAATCATCCCTTATTGCTACTCGGATAATTTGCCCCTTTTACCCATGACAGCAACGAGTGATATGTGTGCAGATGGCCTATCGCCCACCTTATATACCCACCAAGCCAGCGCACTATGCGTGACGTACTTCATGGGCTGCCGACGCCAGATGTAGGAGGTGGGCATAATAGTGTGACTCGCCCGTGTATGTGTAGGCTTCCTCACCCCCAACTGAGTCCACAGCCACCTTACTTCATGCAAAACTGTCCGTTTTCTGGGAGTGTCTGGGAAAACGCAGGTGTTCCCAAGCGTTTTCAGGGGTCAGCCTGTTTCAGGCCCCGATCAGCCTGATTCTATCGCACTGTAGGAGTAAGTCCTGGGCTACGCACAGACTGCACACATTGGAAAAATCATTAGATGGTGAGTGAGGTGCGAACGGATTTGCAGATGTCCGCTGTCTGACAAAGTTTTCGCACGGCGTACGCATGCATTCGCACACTTGCACAGGGCGGGTTTTCACTCTCCCTGGGCGGCGACTATCCGATCGCAGACCTCTGCAAATTTGCAGCACAGCGATCGGGTCTGATTTAGGCCCTTAAACACCCAGGAATGTGCCTTACTGTGGCCACGATGCAGGGAGTGAAAGGGTTAAGTGTTCAATGGTGTGAGGTTATGTTGGTCCAATGGGAGGGCTTAGGGGCATCCATTTTATGTGATGTGAGGAGAGAATCTGCCTCTTTTTAATTTGCTTCCAAGGGAAGGTGGACGTCTCTCATTTTGTGAGTGCATCTTTCTGTTATATTTATCTGTTTCTTTTCTTCCTTCCCTCAACTTTCCTAGTTCTTCTGAGTTTCTTACTGTCCTCTGTTCCTTCTTTATCTGTCCCTTTCTTTTCTCGGTTCTGCTTGCCTCTGTGCTGCAAGGTCTAGGCTCCGGGGCGTGGTGGGTCATCCCTGTCCAGTTTGCTGATGCCATTGACCCACACCATCCAACAGGCGCTACTCGTCTTCCTGTCTGTTGTCCGAGGCTTGGAGGTCCTTCCTGGTGGTGGCCATGGTTCTTCCTTTGCCTGCTGTACCACTGGCAGGGGGTGGCTAGACGTCATAGGGCTCTTGTATCCTCTCCGGACACGAAAAGCTCTTCTGAATCTAATGCCCCTATGGTGTTGGATTGTGGCTGCAAGGAGCGTGGCTCGTGTGTGTCATAAGAGGGGACACCAGGCAACTTCATTGGCCGGGGATAGGCATGAGCCTACTGATTGGGGGATCATCTAATCAGCGGAGTGTGCCTGGTGGCTCTGTTCCTGCTCTGCTGGATGTAGTGCCTGCTGTGACTTCTTTGCCGTCTGTGGCTATGGTGGTGCTGGCGGGGCCTCTGGCTAGTCAAGCCGTAGCCGGTTTGTTAGTCTCCCTAGTGGGGGTGCTGACGCTTTGTTGTCTGGCCCTACCCCAGCTGAGGAGGATGGTGCTGCCTCCGTCATCTAACCCTGAGATTGTGGTGCAGTGTGCTAATACCACAGTCCTGCAGGGTCAGCACCAAGGGTAGATATGTTGATGTCTTAGCCCTTACCTCTAAGGTGCTTCGGGCTCTGGTGGCCACCAAGAAAAAAGGCGGTGTGGGTGAGGAGGTACTTGAATTGGTTACAGGTTTTTTTTTTTCATTTTTACTGCTCGTTATCTGAGAAAACATCCAGGAGAGGCCATAAATATGGCGCGTTATTTGCACCTGATACATAGGCTCTTGTGATCCTCAGGCAGGGTAGTCTGGAGACGGAATTTTGGTACAAGCAGCATGGCGTCCGCACTATGGCATTTGGGCAGTGAGATGTGGAGGTTTGGTTGGAGGTCACTATGCCTAACCCAGCTTCAGCTGTTGCTCCCAAGGGTCGGTGTTTTCAGCAGGCCGTACAGTCTGCCTTTCGTTCAGCTGGCGCCACGGGTTGCCAAGGTCATGTTATGCTTTAAACAATATCAATGGCTCCTCAGGGTCTAAATGCCACTTTCACCACCTGTGTGCTCCCCACACAGCCAAGGAATGTTCCTAATCTGCGGGTCCTCCCTTGTCTGCTAAACCCGGCGATGGGGCGGATCCTAAGTGAGGCCCCGTCTCCACTCCGCGTGGATGCCATGTGCTTTTGTCTGGTCAGGTATCCTCTGCGGTAGAAGGCCAAGTTTCTACTGGAACGTTTTGCTGCGGGTTTTTGACTCCCCGCGCTGGCTGACGTCGCTGCTGATTGTCCTAGGAACTTGCGTTCTGCTATTGACACGCCACAATTTGTGAAAGCAAGGGTGATGAAGGAGATTCAGTTGGGTGCATGTTCAGACTTTTTTTTTAAAACATCTTTTGTCAAATCTGGTGCTGTCTCCAGTGGGCGTGGTTCCTAAGAAGGTGCCGAGTAGTAGTGGTTCTCATTCACCCAGCAGTTCAGTTAACTACGCCATTCCACAAGCATTGTTCAGGGTTTGTTGTAAGTCCTTTGGTGCAGCCATTGACATTGTGAGTGCTGCTAGACCTGGTGCGTTGGAGGCCTAAGTTAAATCTGTTTTTCGCATCCTGACTCTTTCAGATTCATGGGCTTTAGGCCAGGCTAAGGATTCTATGTCGATATGCTATGTTTTGGGGCCTATATGGAGGGTTCTTGGTGGGCTGCTCCATGGCCTACTGACTGGGTGACGGAGAAGCTCACCAAGAATCTTCTCTTGCTGGAGCTTTTTCCCATGGTGGTTGCCCTTGAGCTGTGGGGCAAACGCTTGAGGGATTGGCATGTTGTTTTTTTTTGGTGTGACAATATGGGAGTGGCACACGCCATTAACAACCAGTGGTCATCATCTTTGCCATGTTGCACTTGCTTGCGAAGCTGGTTTTGCGTTGCCTGCATTGTAACATTCAATTTGTTGCTTGTCACGTACCTGTTTGTGGACAACGCCATTGTGGACGCCTTTTCAGTGGGTTATTTATTCGCCAGCTGGTGGCTGCTGCTGCTTTGGTTGGTGACATTTGCCCCACTCATTGTTGGCAATTTATTAGGCCGGAATGGAGGGGCTAGCATGTTAGCCTGGGACGGTGTGGGCATATCAGTCAGCGTGGAGCCAGCGTACCTCCTTTTTGCAGCGTAAATAGCACAGTAGTAAAGCGATTCGTCAACTACTGATGTTGTTTATTTGGGGTCTGTATATTTCGGGTAGGTCCAGGGCAGTCATGGAGCTCCAGCTAGTTGACATCTCGTTTTTCTTGCGCCTGCGTGTTCTCCACGATTTTACCAAAAGTTTTGTTGTTCGTAAGGCCCTCAAAGGTTGGGCTCGTTCCTCTGGATAGTTGGGGCCCTATTTAGGTTTAGTTGCTCATTGAATTGTTGGGCGTATGGCCTGCAATGTGTTCTTCCCCTTTCGAATCTTTTTTGTTTCGGCTCGCCTTTGTGATGGCCTTTCACGGGGCTTTTTGCATCGGCGAGTTGGTTGCTCAATCCAGGCGGGGTGCACCTCCCTTGTTCAGTGCTCTCATATAGATTGCTGACACGGTGCGATGTTGCATTCATTGCAAGATAGACCAGTGCAGGCAGGGTAGATAGGTATCGTTAAGGCCTTTCTACGATGCCTTCATCTGCCCCATCATTCTGGCAGTTGAACATCATGCAGTGCGCCCGACGGGGTCCGGAGAGTGGCTGGTGCACAGGGATGCTACACCTTTGACAGTGTTTCAGTTCCAGAGCGTTTTTCGGTGGTGTTTTAGTGCTGTTGGTTTGTCCCCTGACTTTGGCACTCACTCATTTGAGGTTGGGGCATCCACCAGCGCCACGTCCCAGGGTTTGTCGACTTCTGAGATAGACTCTCGGACACTGCAAATCCAGTGCTTATAAGTGGTACATGCGTTGGAGTGTTGCTATGGCTGAGTTTGTTTGGAATGACTGCTTATTGGTTGGTTATTTTGCGACTTGGGAGCTTTGGCCAGCTATCCCCGGTGGTGGTGGGGGTCCTTAGGGGATAGTTCTTTTTTCCCACTGAGCAATGAGTATGATTGGCCTTGAACTCCAGGTAGATTTTAATTGGTTTTACCTCAGGTCCAGTCGTTCCCTTCCCTCCTTCTTCCCCCCTTTTTTCTTCCCTGTTTCTGATGTTTTGTGTCGGTTGGTGCGTTTGCTGTTTTGGTTAACTTAATTTATTGCTTTTATTTACAGGAGTCCAGTTAGATCACTGCCCGATCTAGTTTGTGGGACATTCATTTGTGTTTTGGGCGGTGCGTTCTCCCATGACTTGCAGGAGTTTGTGGCTTGATGAATTATGCAATGTTTTGGCCACAGGGGTTTGTGGTGGGACTCACTGTTGCAGTTGTTACAGTCCGCTCCTGTGCCTTTTGGGGCCCCGGAGGTTCTAGTGATTCATCTCTGAGGGAACAACCTGGGTACCAGGTCTTTGTTGGAGCTTCATTTTGATATGGTTTATGACTTGGAGACTATTGTGTGCTGGTGGCCATGGAGTACAATGGTTTGGTCATGAATCATCCCCAGGCAGCAGCGGAGAAGTGGTTTGTTGGGGGAGGTTATGGATAAGGCTAAGAAGAAAGTGAATGCCTTAGTGTCTAAAAGGGTCGGCATGTTGGGTGGCTTTGTGGTGGAGCATCCTTGAATTACGTTTCGTGATGCGCACTTGATTCATTCAGATGGTGTCCATTTATCAGAACAGGGTGTGGTTTTATTCTTGGAGGTGGTTTTATTGATTTCAATGGTTTGGTTTACATATGGTGATGGGTTCGGCCCCTGTAAAAAGGTACTGAATGTGTTGGGAAAGAACGTCAGTCCAGTGGTCACACTTGAGACTGAACAAAAATAGGATTTTGGTACTTACCAGGTAAATCCTTTTCTTTGAATCCATAGGGGGCACTGGAGTACTCTTGGGATATGGACGGCTTTAGCAGAACAAGGCACTGAATATTTAAATTTAGTAACTCTCCTAACCTCCATATTCCCAGAGTACCTCAGTGTTTTTTACTGAGCCAAACAGGAGCGATAGAGAGGATGACAATGGAGAATTACATATAACATAACGGACAACAATAAAGTTGACACATAACGTTACTGACAACTAAACAGTTGACACCATAACCGATAGAACTTGAAAATTTGAACCAGTCGGTGAGAATGTGTTACCATAAGATCCTCTGAACTTACCACAAACCAGGTAAAACTGCTCTGGGTGGGTGTCCAGTGCCCCCTATGGATTCAAAGAAAAGGATTTACCTGGTAAGTACCAAAATCCTATTTTCTTTTTCATCCACTAGGGGTCACTGGAGTACTCTTGGGACGTACCAAAGCTTCCCCCGTGGGCGGGAGAGCTGTTTGGCACCTGTAACACTGGGTGGCCAAAGCTAGATGCTGATGCCGCAAACGTATCAAACTTGTAAAAGCGCACAAATGTGTGCACTGATGACCATGTAGATGCACGGCAAAGCTGCGTCGTAGAAGCCCCACGACCAGCTGCCCATGAAGTTTCCACAGAACGTGTGGAATGAGCTGTTACTGATGTAGGCGGCTGTAACCTAGCATGAAGGTAAGCCTGACGTATGGTCAGTTTAATCCATCTGGATAAGGTCTGCTTAGAAGCTGGCCAACCCATCTTGGCAGCATCATAGAGAACAAACAACGTATCCGTCTTACGAACTGTAGACGTTCGGGATACATAAACGCGTAGTGCGCGTACCACATCCAAAGTTCCAGAATCTTCTGTTAACACAGGAACTACTATTGGTTGATTGATGTGAAAAGATGACATTACCTTTGGCAAGAAAGCGGGATTCGTCCGAAGTTCCGCTCTGTCATCATGAAACACCAAATACGGTGGCTTGCATGACAAGGCACCCAAATCTGAAACACGCCTTGCCGAAGCTAAGGCTAGGAGAAAAATTGTTTTCCAAGTGAGAAACATAATATCCACTTGTTGTAAGGGTTCAAAATATGAAGACTGTAAGAAATCTAAAACCAGATTCAAGTCCCATGGCGCTGTAGGTGAAATGAATGGAGGCTGTACTCTGAGGACACCTTGCAGAAAGGTGTGTGCAGACGGCAATAGAGCCAATCGTCTTTGAAAGTAAATTGACAAAGCAGATACCTGCACCTTTAGTGTAGATAAACGCAGTCCTCTATCTAACCCCATCTGTAGAAATAACAAAAGAGGGGATAACTTGAAAGATGATGTCGGAAACTTCCGAGCTTCACACCAACCTATATAGGCACGCCAA